>NW_012115699.1:1510275-1522500 GCF_000951035.1 Colobus angolensis palliatus | reverse complement strand
TCTCTAATGACCAGTGATGACGAGCTTTTTTTCATATGTTTGTTGGCCACATAAATGTCTTCTTTTGAGAAGTGTCTGTTCATATCCTTTGCCCAAGTTTTGATGGGGTTGTTTGTTTTTTCTTGTAAATTTGATTAAGTTCCTTGTAGATTCTGGATAGTAGCCCTTTGTCAGATAGAGAGATTGCAAAAATTTTCTCCCATTCTGTAGGTTGCTTCTTCACTCTGATGATAGTTTATTTTGCTGTGCAGAAGCTCTTTAGTTTAATTAGATCCCATTTGTCAATTTTGGCTTTTTTGCCATTGCTTTTGGTGTTTTAGTCATGAAGTCTTTGCCCAAGCCTATGTTCTGAATGGTATTGCCTAGGTTTTCTTCTATGGTTTTTATGGTTTTAGGTCTTAGGTTTAAGTCTTTAATCCATCTTAAGTTAATTTTTGTATAAGGTGTAAGGAAGAGGTTCAGTTTCAGTTTTCTGCTATGGCTAACCAGTCTTCCCAATACCAATGCTTGTTTTTGTCAGGTTTATCAAAGATCAGATGGTTGTAGACATGTGATATTATTACTGAGGCCTCTGTTCTGTTTCATTGGTTTATGGGTCTGTTTTGCTACCTATGCCATACAGTTTTGGTTACTGTAGCCTTGTAGTATACTTTCAAGTCAGGTAGCGTGATGCCTCTGGCTTTATTCTTTTTGCTTAGGGTCATCTTAGCTATATGAGCCCTTTTTTGGTTCCATATGAAATTAGGTTTTTTTCTAATTTTGTGAAGAAAATCAATGGTATCTTGGTGGGGATAGCATTGAAACTATAAATTACTTTGGGCAGTATGGTCATTTTCATGATATTGATTCTTCCTATCTATGAGCATGGATTGTTTTTACATTTGTTTGTGTCTTCTCTTATTTCCTTGAAAAGTGGTTGTAGTTCTCCTTGAAGAAGTCCTTCACAACCCTGGTAAGTTTTATTCCTAGGTATTTTATTCTCTTTGTAGCAGTTGTGAATGAGAGCTCACCCATGAATTGGCTCTCTGTTTTTCTGTTATTGCTATATAAGAATGCTTGTGACTTTTGTGCATTGATTTTTGTATCCTGAGGTTTTGCTGAAGTTGCTTATCAGCTTAAGGAGACGTGGGGCTGAGACAATGGGGTTTTCTGACTATACAATCATGTCATTTGCAAACAGAGACAATTTGGCTTCCTCTCTTCCTATTTGAATACGCTTTATTTCTTTCTCTTGCCTGATTTCCTTGGCCAGAACTTCCAATACTATGTTGAACAGGAGTGGTGAGAGAGGGCATCTTTGTCTTGTGCCAGTTTTCAAAGGGAATGCTTCCAGCTTTTCCCCATTCAGCATGATATTGGCTGTGGGTTTTTCATAAGTAGGTCTTATTATTTTGAGGTACATTCCACCAATACCTAGTTTATTGAGAGTTTTTAGCATGAAGGGTGTTGAATTTTATCAAGGCCTTTTGGGCATCTATTGAGATAATCATGTGGTTTTTTTCATTGGTTCTGCTTATGTGATGGATTACCTTTATTGATTTGCTAATTTTGAACCAGCCTTGCATCCCAGTGATGAAGCCCACTTGATCATGGCCAATAAGCTTTTTGATGTGCCGCTGGATTTGGTTTGCCAGTATTTTATTGAGGACTTTTGCATTGAAATTCATCATGGATATTGGCCCCAAATTTTCTTTTCTCTTGTGTCTCTGACAGGTTTTGGTATCAGGATAATGCTGACTTTATAAAATGAGTTATGGAGGAGTCCCTCTTTTTTTTGTTGTTTGGAATAGTCACCAGATTCTCTTTGTACCTTTGGTAGAATTTGGCTGTGAATCCAACTGGTCATGGGGTTTTTTTTGGGTTAGTAGGCTATTAATTACTGCCTCAATTTCATAACTTGTTATTGGTCTACTCAGAGATTCATCTTCTTTCTGGTTTAGTCTTGGGAAGGTGTACCTGTCCAGGAATTTATCCATTTCTTCTAGATTTTCTAACTTATTTGCATGGAAGTGTTTATAGTATTCTCTGACGATAATGTACTTCTGTGGGGTCTGTGGTGATATCCTCTTTATTAATTTTTATTGTGTCTATTTGATTCTTCTATCTTTTCTTCTTTATTATTCTGGTTAGTGGTCTATTTTCTTAGTTTTTTCAAAAAATCAGCTCCTGGATTCATTTATTTTTTGAAGAGTTTTTTGTGCCTCTATCTCCTTCAGTTGTGTTCTGATCTTAGTTATTTCTTGTCTTCTGCTAGCTTTTAAATTTGTTTGCTCTTGCTTCTCTAGCTCTTTTAATTGTGATGTTGGGATGTCGATTTTAGATCTTTCCCCTTTCTCTTGTGGGCATTTAGTGCTGTAAATGTTCCTCTACACACTGCATTAGCTGTGTCCCAGAGATTCTGGTAAGTTGTATCTTTGTTATCATTGGTTTGAAAGAACTTACTTATTTCTGCCTCAATTTTGTAATTTAGCCAGTTGTCATTCAGGACCAGGTTGGTCACTTTCCATGTCGTTGTGCGGTTTTGAGTGAGTTTCTTAATCCTGACTTCTAATTTGATTGCACTGTGGTCTGAGAGACTGTTACAATTTTTGTTCTTTTGCATTTTCTGAGGAGTGCTTTACTTCAATTATGTGGTCAATTTTAGAATAAGTGCAATGGGTGCTAAGAAGAATGTATATTCTGTTGATTTGGGGTGGAGAGTTCTGTAGATGTCTTTTAGGTCTGCTTGGTCCAGAGCTGGGTTCAAGTCCTGAATATCTTTGTTGATTTTCTGTCTCCTTGATCTAATATTGATAGTGGGGTGTTAAAGTTTCCCACTATTACTGTGTGGGAGTCTAAGTCTCTTAGTAGGTCTCTAAGAACTTGCTTTGTGAATCTGGGTGCTTCTGTATTGGGTGCATATATATTTAGGATAGCTAGCTCTTCTTGTTGCATTGTTCCCTTTACCATTAAGTAATGCCCTTCTTTGTCTTTTTTGATCTTTGTTGATTTAAAGTCTGTTTTACCAGAAACTAGGACTGAAACCCCTGCTTTGTTTTGTTTTCCATTTGCTTGGTAAATATTCCTCCATCCCTTTATTTTGAGCCTATATGTGTCTTTGCATCTGAGATGGGTTCCCGCGAATATGGCACACTGATGGGTCTTGACTCTTTTTCCAATTTGACAGTCTGTGTCTTCTAATGGGGTATTCAGCACATTTACGTTTAAGGTTAATATTGTTATTTGTGAATTTGATCCTGTCATCATGATGCTAGTTGGTTATTTTGCCCTTTAGTTGATGCAGTTTCTTCATAGTGTCAATGGTCTTTACAATTTGGTATGTTTTTGCAGTGGCTGGTACTGGTTTCTCCTTTCCATATTTAGTGCTTCCTTCAGGAGCTCTTACAAAGCAGGCCTGGTGGTGACAAAATCTCTCAGCATTTGTGTGTCTGTAAAGAATTTCATTTCTCCTTTGCTTATGAAGTTTAGTTTGGCTGGATATAAAATTCTGGGTTGAAAATCCTTTTTTTTAAGAATGTTGAATATTGCCCCTCACTCTCTTCTGGCTTACAGGGTTTCTGCAGAGAGATCCACTGTTAGTTTGATGGGCTGCCCTTTGTGGGTAACCTGACCTTTTTTTTTTTCCTTCATTTCAATCTTGGTGAATCTGATGATTATGTGTCTTGGGGTTGCTCTTTTCAAGGAGTATCTTTGTGGTGTTCTCGGTATTTCCTGAATTTGAATGTTGGCCTATCTTGCTAGGTTAGAGAAATTCTCCTGCATAATATTTTGAAGGATGTTTTCCAACTTGTTTCCATCCTCCCTGTTATTTTCAGGCACACCAATGAAACGTAGGTTTGATCTTTTTACATAGTCCCATATTTCTTGGAGGCTCTGTTCATTCCTTTTCATTCTTTTTTCTCTAATCTTGTCTTCACACTTTATTTCATTAAGTTGATCTTCAATCTCTGATATCCTTTCTTCCACTTGATTGATTTGGTTATTGATACTTGTGTATGCTTCACCAAGTTCTCATGCTGTGTTTTTCAGCTCCATCAGGTTATTTATATTCTTCTCTAAACTGGTTATTCTAGTTAGCAATTCCTCTAACCTTTTTTCAAAGTTCTTAGCTTCCTTGCATTGGGTTAGAACATGCTCCTTCAGCTCAGAGGAGTTTGTTATTACTCACCTTCTGAAGCCTACTTCTGTGAATTCTTCAAACGCATTCTTCATTCAGTTTTGTTTCCTTGCTGGCGAGGAGTTGTGATCCTTTGAACAAGAAGAGGAGTTTTGGTTTTTGGAATTTTCAGGCTTTGTGCACTGATCTTTCCTCATCTTTGTGCATTTATCTACCTTTGGTCTTTTATGTTGGTGACCTTCAGATGGGGTTTTTGTGTGGATGTCCTTTTTGTTGATGTTGATGTTATTCCTTTCTGTTTGTTTGTTTCCTTCTAACAGTCAAGCCTCTCTGCTGTGGATCTTCTGGAGTTTGCTAGAGGTCTACTCTAGACCCTGTTGGCCTGGGTATCACTGGTGGAGTCTGCAGACTAGAAAAGATTGCTTCCTGTTCCTTCCTCTGGAAGCTTCATCCCAGAGGGGCACCCACCAGATGTCAGCCATAGCTCTCCTGTATGAGGTGTCTGTCAACCCATGCTGGGAGGTGTCTCCCAGTCAGGAGGCATGGGCATAAGGGACCAACTTGAGGAGGCAGTCTGTCCCTTAGCAGAGCTCAAGTGCTATGCTGGGATATCTGTTGCTCTCTTCAGAGCTGGCAGCCAGGAACGTTTAAGTCTGCTGAAGCTGTGCCCATAGCCACTCCTTCCCCCAAGTTCTCCATCACAGGGAGATGGGAGTTTTATCTACAAGTCCCTGATTGTGGCCGCTGCCTTTCTTTCAGAGATGCCCTGCCCAGAGAGGAGAAATCTAGAGAAGCAACCTGGCTACTGCAGCTTTGCCAAGCTGCAGTGGGCTCTACTCAGTTTGAACTTCCCTGTGGCTTTGTTTACACCGTGAGAGCAAAACCGCCCACTCAAGCCTCAATAATGGCAGACACCCCTCCCCCCACCAAGCTCAAGTATCCCAAGTTGACTTCAGACTGATGTGCTGGCAGTGAGAATATTAAGCTGGTGGATCTTACCATGCTGGCCTCCATGGGGGTGAGATCCCCTTAGCTAGACCACTTGGCTCCCTGGCTTCAGCCCCCTTTCCAGGAGAGTGAACAATTCTGTCTCACTGGTATTCCAGGCACCACCGGGGTATGAAAAAAAACTCCTGCAGCTAGCTTAGTGTCTGCTCAAGTGGTCACCCAGTTTTGTGCTTGAAACTCAGGGCCCTGGTGGTGAAGGCACCCAAGGAAATCTCCTGGTCTGCAGGTTATGAAGACCATGGGAAAAGTATAGTATCTGGGCTGGAAGGCACTATTTCTCACAGCACAGTCCCTCACGGGTTCCCTTGGCTAGGGAGGGAGTTTCCTGACCCCTTGCACTTCCCAGGTGAGGTGACACCCCACCCTGCTTTGGCTCACCCTCCAAGGGCTGCACCCACTGTTTAACCAGTCACAATGAGATGAGCTGAGTACCTCAGTTGGAAATGCAGAAATCACCTGCCTTCTGCAATGATCTTGCTGGGAGCTGCAGACTGGAGCTGTTCCTATTCAGCTATCTTGCCTAAGAACCCCCTATTTTAATTAATTTCAATTTTTTTATTTCTTCCTTAATTTTATTGTTCATCCAGGAATTACTCAGGAGAAAGTTGTTTAAAGTTCATGTATTTGTGTCGTTTTGAGAGATCTTCTTGATACTGATTTCTGTTTTAATTCCACTGTGTTCTGAGAAGATACTTGGTATGGTATCAATATTTTGAATTTACTGATTTACTTGCTTTATGACTGAGCATGCAATCCATCTTAGAGTATGTTCCATGTGCAGATAAGAAAAATGTGTAATCTGTGGTTGTTTGGTTGAGTATTCTGTAGATATCTTTTAGGCCCAGTTGGTTGAGTGTAAAACTGAAGTCCAGAATTTATTTATCAGTGTTCTGCCTCAATGTCTAATGCTATCAGTCTGGCATTGAAGTAGCACATTATTTTTTTGGCTGTCTACGTCTCTTTGCAGGTCAATAAGAACTTCTTTTATGAATCTGGGTGCTCCAATGTTGGATGCATATATAGTTATAATAGTTAAGTCTTCTTGTTAAATTGAACCTCTTATCATTATGTAATGGCTTTCTTTATGCTTCTTAATTATTGCTGGCTTAAAGTCTGTTTTATCTGATATAAGAGTAGTAACTGCTGCTCTTTTTTGTTTTACATTTGTATGATAGATCTTTCTGTATCCCTTTACTTTGAGCCTGTGGGTATCATTACATTGAGATGGGTGTCTTGAAGACAGCAAACTTGCCACTTAAAGATAGCAGCTTGCCACTCTGTCTTTTAAGAGGGCCATTGAGACTATTTTTATTCAAGGTTCATATTGATATGTGAGATTTCGATACTGCCATCTGTTGTTAACTGGTTATTTTGCAAATGTGATTGTTTCGTTGCTTTATAGTGTCTGTGGGCTATGTATTTAACTGTGTTTTTGTGGTAGCAGTTGTCTTTCTTTTGTTTTCATATTTGGCTCTCCCTTAAGTACTTTTTTTTTTCAGACAGACTTTGTCACCCAGGCTGGAGTGCAGTGGGGCAATCTCAGTTCACTACAACCTCCACCTCCTGGGTTCAAGGGATCCTCCTGCCTCAGCCTTCTGAGTAACTGGGACTACAAGTGTGTGCCACCACACCCAGCTAATTTTTTGTATTTTCTTTTTTTCGTAGAGATGGGGTTTCATCATGTTAGCCAGGATGGTCTCGATCTCCTAACCTTGTGGTCTGCCTGCCTCACCCTCTCAAAATGCTGGGTCTACTGGCATGAGCCACCATATCTGGCCGTAAGTAAAGCTGGTCTAGTTGTAATGAGTTTCCTCAGTGCTTGTTTATCTGAGAAGGATTTTATTTTTTGTTTGCTTATGAAGCTTAGTATGGCAGGGTATTGAATTCTTGGTTGGAATTTATTTTTCTTTAAGGGTGCTGAAAATAGGCTCTCAACCTCTCCTGACTTACAAGGTTTTTGCTGATATGTCTGCTGCTGGCCTGATACATAAACTGACTCTTCTCTCCAGCTGCCTTTTAGATTATTTCATGTTCACCTCAGTGAATCTGACAAATGTGCCTTGGTGATGGTGTTTTGAATGATACCTAGCAGGAGATCTCTGTTTTCTTGAATTTAGGAAAATTTTCATGGACTATGTCTTTAAATATATTTTCCAAATTGCTTACTCTCTCTCCTTCTCTCAGGAATTCCAATGAGTGGTAAGTTTGATCTCTTTACATAATCCCATATTTTTCAGAAGTTTTATTCATTTTTAAATCCTTTTTTTCTTACTTTTGTCTGACTGACTTGATTTAAAGAACTTTTCTTCAAGCTCTGAGACTCCTCAGCTTGATCCCATGCTGTTTCTCAGCTGCATGACACTGGTGTTGTGTCTGCATTTCCTTTTTTAGGTATTCTGCTGGTAGTACTTCCAATTGTGTTATGAAATTCTTATAATGAATTTTTTGACTCCAGAAGTTCAGTTTTGTTCTTTCTTAAAATTGCTATTTTATCTTTCAGCTCTTTGACTATTTTGTCGGATTCCTTGGATTAGGTTTCAACTTTCTCCCAAATCTTGATGAGTTTCATTGACATCCAGATTCTGAATTCTATGTCTGTCATTTCAGTCATTTTAATCTGGTTAAGAATCATTGCTTGGGAGCTAGTGGGTTTGTTTGGAGTTAAGTGGACATTCCAGCTTTTTGAATTGTCAGAATCCTTGTGCTGATTCTTTTCATCTGAGAGGGCATATGTTCCTTTAACTGTTGTGTAAATTGAATACAGTCAATTGGCTTCATTTCTGGATGCTTTCAGAGGGCCAAGGATCTGTATGATTTCTTTATTTGTGACTGGATTCTTGACCTTGGTTTCACAATGATAGAATATTTTTGGAGCTGTAGTTTGGGTTGTGTTTCAGTAGATGGCACTAAAGAATTATGGCCAGAAGATAAGTGCTTATCTGCAGGGCTTTATTGTATGTCCTCACATTTGCAGCTGTCCTCTGTGGTGGAGGAGGGGGAGGTGACTCCCTCACCAGGTCCATTTCTAGGCCTTGGAGGAGACCCCTCTGATCACTGGTGTTCTGTCTGCATTTCCTTTATTAGGTGTTCTGGGCCATGAGACTCCCTCAGGCAGAGGCTATGGCAGGGCGATAGGCAGTTCTTTGCAAACTGGCCCTGTGGAGGGAGGCACACCCTGCTCCCACTCTAACCCATGAACCCATATGTCTCACCACTTTCAGTGCTCTGAGTATGGGGACTCCTCCCCAGCTCCAGTACCAGCCACAGATCTCAGCTCAACACGCTCAAGCTCTGTGCCACAGCCCCAGGGTGCAGGGACCAGTCAGCAGTTTCATCCCCTGGACACTTGGGTTAGGTTCCAGCTGTGCTGGGGGATCTGATGTGCTCCCAAGACACTGGGAAACTACTCGGGTAGAGCAAAGGATCCAGGCTAAGCAGCAGAGGCTATGCCATGTGCATACACCTGTAGGATGGGCAGGCAGGGGTCCTGGGAAAGGCTGGTAGGCAGGTGGGCCTGCAGAAAAGATGCACCCCAGTCTCATGGGGAAGCACCAGCCCTGTTCTTTCCTAGTGGTCAACTGGGGTTAGAGTTACTTGGAAGAAGATGGGGAGCCCTATGGGTTCCACTGCAGCTGCCCCAGGCACAAAAGCCCCTAGGCTCTGCTCCACTTGAAGCCCTGTCTCTGCCTACTCTCTGGGAAGATCCCACTGCCAATTCAAACATCCAGGGAGCATGTGGGGTCCACTGTAGCTAAGATCACAGAGGGCCATGGTGAAAGTAAGCTGTCCCTCCATCTCTTTACTTACTCCTTCCCCATGATCCATTCAGGGCCATGAACTAGCCCTAGCGTTCATGTATCCTGCAAAGGGTTCCTAGCTTTCTCTGTCTTCACTCTCAGGGTCTGTATCATCTTTCCAGTAACTTTTGGTGTTTTCTCTCTGAAGGTCTGCTCAAAGTATGTGCCATACTTCGGTCTCTCTCAGTGGAAGCAGTGCTTCCTGGATGCATCCAGTGAGCCATCTTGTCCCCTCTGAAGACAACTGCCAATCTCTGCAGCATGAACTGCTTCGTGCCTAGGGGCTCGAAGGTGCCACTGACCACAAGGGCTACAGCCATGCAGAGCATGAGCATGCAGACCTGGGTGTCGAGGGTGGGGAATGGGACTCTGGCTTCTTCAAACAATGGGCACAAGCATGCTGTCCCCACTGTCAGCTCAGGCACTGGCAGGAGGAAGGTGCCCACTCAGGAGTCTGTGAGAGAAGGATCAACAATTTTTTTTTTTTTTTTTTTTTGAGACAGGGTCTCGGTCTGTTGCCCAGGCTGGAATACAGTGGCACTATCTCAGCTCACAGCAACCTCCACCTCCTGGGTTTAAGCAATTCTTCTGTCTCAGCCTCCCAAGTAACTGGGACTACAAGCACCTGCCACCACGCCTGGCTCATTTTTGTATTTTTAGTAGACACAAGGTTTCACCATATTGGTCAGGCTGGTCTCGAGCTCCTGACCTTAGATGATCTCTCTCCTCGGCCTCCCAAAGTGCTGGGATTACAGGTGTTAGTCACCATGCCCGGCCGACAATTATATTCTTGAAGGGAGAAGGAGGTAGTATTATAAACATGATAATTTTTCCAAATGAGTATTGCATTTAACATAATTTTAATCAAACCTCCATGGGAGGTGGAATTTGACAAAATTAGTCTGAAATTTACCGAAAGAGAGAGAATAGTAAGGAATTTTTTTTTTTTTTTTTTTTTTTTTTTTAAGACGGAGTCTCGCTCTGTCGCCCAGGCTGGAGTGCAGTGGCCGGATCTCAGCTCACTGCAAGCTCCGCCTCCAGGGTTTATGCCATTCTCCTGCCTCAGCCTCCCGAGTAGCTGGGACTACAGGCGCCCGCCACCTCGCCCAGCTACTTTTTTGGAATTTTTTAGTAGAGACGGGGTTTCACCGTGTTAGCCAGGATGGTCTCGATCTCCTGACCTAGTGATCCGCCCATCTCAGCCAGTAAAGAATTTTTAACAGTAAGAATAATAAGGGTGGAAGAGCATGCTCTGACACATAATAAAACTGATTTTAAAAACTATAATACTCAAAACAGTATACTTTTGGCAACACTAAAATAAAATAAAGTACAGATGTCTGAATTAAACAGAATAGAAACTTTGAAAATGACCATGCAAGCCACTACCATGCAAAACAATTTTAATAATCAATAGGAAAATTATAATCCTTCATAAATATCTTAAAAATTCTCCTGTGGTTAGTTACAAGTGCATAGAAAAATGAAAAAAAAATGGCAAAACTAATGTTTATTTACCACGTCAGAATTTTAGAAACATTGATAATTAAAGTGCTATATTTATCTGTAAAAAACTCACCAAGAGTCGTTTTAACATTGCTCACCTTCTTCTTATGATATATCTTTTGATAGGAAGCAAGCTTCCTTTCTATATCTTGGCAATTTGTCATATTCCTTCTTAAGTTTGGATTCGTTTACATTATTTTACCCTTTGCACTTTTGATACTATAAAATGTCTCCAAGAATTCTTTTAATGCTGAGTTTATTCCTGGCAGCACTTCCTCAAGGACATCTTCATTCTTTTTGTCAGAACCACTTTCCTTATTTATACCATTAAGTAGACTTTTACTAAGTTCCTTCCGGCTACTTATCTAGAATCTCTCCAACGACAGCAGTGTCAACATTTTTATGGTCATTTGTTTATTTTATAACTCCAATTGTGTTCAATTCTACCTCTACTTATAGTTTATCACTTTCTTTGTTGCACTCTCATTTTTGCTGGGAAATTTCCTCTTTTTATTATTCATCTTTTGTAAAACATCACGTTTATCATTGTGAGATAAGGAGACACTATAACTTCACACTTTTCTGTGTGTGCATAGTCTGAATAACAGATGCACAGTGACTAGTCATAGACAGACTTTAAAAGAATATGGCTGGTCATGGATGATGATGCACGTCTTTTTTTTTTTTTTTTTGGAGACGGAGTCTTGCTCTGTCGCCCGGGCTGGAGTGCAGTGGCCAGATCTCAGCTCACTGCAAGCTCCGCCTCCCAGGTTTACGCCATTCTCCTGCCTCAGCCTCCCGAGTAGCTGGGACTACAGGCGCCCACCACCTCGCCCAGCTACTTTTTTGTATTTTTTTAGTAGAGACGGGGTTTCACCATGTTCGCCAGGATGGTCTCGATCTCCTGACTTTGTGATCCGCCCGTCTCGGCCTCCCAAAGTGCTGCAATTACAGGCTTGAACCACCGCGCCCGGCCCATCTTTTTTTTATGTAGTAATTTGTGGGCTTAAACTTGTGCCTCACACAATCACTCACAATATACCATAATAACTGAAATTTAATTCTGTTGTTAGGAGACTAGTGTCATTTAATCAAACCACAGTAACTAAAATCCATGCATATCAGAACCATGTCAAGTGAGGAGTTCGTGTGTGTGTGTGTGTGTGTATGTGCAAGAGACTACTATAATTCAGGGTCAAAAGAAAGGGAAGAATAATTCAGGGTCAAAACAAAGGGAAGAATATTGTATAAGAGATGCTGAGATAGTTGATGTTATTTGAAATATGACAATGTTTACATCTGTCACACTATAGAATAAAGTCAAGGTTTCTCATGTTAAAAATAAAATCATCAAGCAGTAAGAAAATTATGCGAGACTTAAAAACAGTTTGCTGATAATATAAACTGGGGTCTATAAAGCTCAGAACAGTGTGTGGTGGTTGAGCTCCTAAAGTTTAATAAAGTAAACTTTATTAAAAGGTACTTTTAAATATATTATATCATTCTATCCTTTCAACAATCTTGAAATATCTAATAATGATAGCACATGTGTAAGAATGGCTTTGTTCTTATGAGATATAGGTTGAAGTATTTAGATATGAACTGTTTTGATGTCTGCACTCAACTTTCCAACAATTTGGCCAAAAATATGTATATCTGTAGATAGATGACATAAGTAAATAAGTAATGGTGACAAAATATTAACAACCAATAAGTGCAAGTTAAAAATATGTAGGCAGAGAGGCGGAGCAAGATGGCCAAATAGGAACAGCTCCAGTCTCCAACTCCCAGCGCAAG
>NW_012115699.1:1483915-1503416 GCF_000951035.1 Colobus angolensis palliatus | reverse complement strand
ATGTAGGCATTCATTACACTATTCTTTCACTGTTTCTGTAGTTTTAAAAGTTTTTAAAATGCAAAATTTAGAAAAATAAAGCATCTTCAGTGTATTTTTAAAGGATGCTTAAACAAAACTTTCTTCATAAATTCTGAATTTATTATTTTCTTTAATGAGAGTCAGAAGAAAAATTTATTAATTTGAACATTTGTCCATTTTGTGCTTTTAGTATTAAATATTTACTACAGTTCAGCTGTCTTTTAGAGACACAAATAATTTTAAGGATTCATGTTGACAGCTTTTTCTTAGTTGAACGCTAATCAAAGTAGATTTGGTCCTGAGAATGAGGGTGTGTAATGAGCCACTTCTGGTAGGGCTGAGTGAAAGATAAAGCATTGTTTCAAGTTTATGCTTTTATAAACCAAAAAGTCTAATTGTGTCGCTATTGTCTCACATAACTTTTTTCAACTAGCTTATAATTGACCATCACTGGCAATTAATCTTCTCCTTGACTATCCAGGACACAAGATAGGGATGTGACAGTTGACTCTACAGGTCTCTCCAAAAGTAGGAAGTGCGAGGGCACATGTGGAGCTGCCTAAAGATTGCTCAGAGATATTACTCCAGAAACAGAAACCACACAGAATTCCACAGGCATCTAAGCCTGGAGCAGCCTCAGCTGGGTGCCATTCTGAGCCCAGAAACCAGGGATTTACAGACATGGCTGCAGCCACTGCACTGCTCCAAGGAGGGAGAAAGGAGAATGGGTGCACTCATGCACGCTCAGGCAGGGACTTGCTTCCCTGCTACAATCATCTATTGAGACTGAGACTCAAGTGGACCACACTTCCCACAGCTTCTTGCTCATGCTGCCAGCCTGGGTGGTCCCTGGCTCTCTGGTCCCAAGCCTAAGGCTCCATTTTGAGAGTTTAACTCTGGACTGTCACCCATCTTCAGCCTG
Organism: Colobus angolensis palliatus; assembly: GCF_000951035.1. Classification (NCBI taxonomy): domain Eukaryota; kingdom Metazoa; phylum Chordata; class Mammalia; order Primates; family Cercopithecidae; genus Colobus; species Colobus angolensis. Next base: position 1,502,473 of record NW_012115699.1, on the reverse strand, counting down.
AACTCAGGTTGATGCAGCTGCAACCACTGCCTGGCTAAGGAGGGACAGGGAGACCAGGTCATCCTACTCATATCTAGGACAATACTCACTGCTCTGCAAGAGGCTGCTGTGAAACTGACTGAGATGTGAGTGAACCACACTCCCCACAGCTTCTTGCCCGCACTGCTTGCTGGAGCATTGCCTCGCTCTCCCTGGATGTAATCCCAAGGCATCCTTTTGAGAGTTTAATTCTGAGCTGCACCTCACCATCGCCGTGAGAAACCTATGCATTGGACCAAGGACTAATATCTGGAATCCATAAAGAACGTAAAGAAATCATGAAGAAACTCCCATTGAAAAGTGGGCAAAGTTCATGAACAGACACTTCTCAAAAGAAGACTTACAATCAACTAAAAAACATATGAAAAAATGCTCAACATCACTAATCATCAGAAAGATGCCAATCAAAATCACAATGAGATACTGCTTCACACAAGTCAGAATGGCTACTAAAAAGTCAAAAACTAATAGATGTTGGTAGGGTTTTGGAGAAAGGAAATGCTTATGACTGTTGGCAAAAATGCAGATTAGTTTAGCCCTGTGGAAAAAAGTTTGGTAATTTACCAAAAAAACTAAAAATATAATTATTATTCGACTCAGCAATCCCATTACTTGGTATATATACCCAACAGAAATGAATAATTCTACCAGAAAAATGCATGTGCTTGTATGTTTGTTGCAGCAGCCTTCACAATAGCAATGACATGGAATCAACCCAGGTGTCCATTGACAGTGGATTGGATGAATAAAATATGGTACATATAACCATGGAATACTACACAGCCATAAAAAAGAATGAAATCATGTCCTTCACAGCAACATGAACGCACCTGAGGGCTATTATCCTAAGCAAATTAATACAGTAACAATAAACCAAACACTGCTTATTCTCACTTAAAAGTGGGAGGTAAACATTGGGTACACGTGGACACAAAGATAGGAACAATAGACACTGGGGACTTCTGAAAAGGGGAGGAGTGGGTATGAGTTTAAAAACTACCTATTGTGTACTATGTTCACTACTTGGGTGATAGGATCATTAGATCCCTATGTGCAAGTAACACACTTGCATATGTACACCCTGAATCTAAAAGAAAAAGTGAAATAAAAATAGCATATAAATAAATAACATGAATAAATAAATGGTGCCACCATTGGTCAAGGTTTCCAACTTAAAGTCCTGGAGGTAAGTCATCTTTGACTTCACTTTCTACCTCTCCCTTTCTCTTAGGGGTTCGGTTGATTTTGCAAGATGACTAATCATTCCAGTTTGCCAGGGACTGAAGGGTTCCCAGGATTTTGGACTTTCAATGCTAAAAAAAAGGAAGATGCAAGACAAACTGGGACAAGCTTGTCACCCTAGTTCCACTCTTAAGTATTTCTCAAAACCCTCCACTTCCCACCATCCCCACTGCTTTAACTCAGACAACCACAGTCTCAAGTTAAAATTCCTCCAGTGGCTCTTGCTCTAGTCTCCCCACTCCTAATCTTACCCTTTCCCATACATTCTCCATGTTATTGATAAGATGCTCTTTCAGAGATATAAATCTGATTAGCCTCAAATTAAGTCATCCATTGGCTCCTACAGTCTCAAGGATAACTTCTAACTGTTTAACACAATCCACTGCAAATCCTCCCAAATGTGGCTCTTGCCTGCCAGTTCCATTCCTTAATTCCCTTCCCTTTTTCACAGACATGCATGCTCCAGTCATATTGAATGACTCATAATTCCCCAAATATGCCATGGGATTAGATGCTTCTGGGTCTTCCCTACAAAATCTACCTAAATTGCTCTCCTCAGTTTCTTTACCTGGTAACCACCTACTTTTTACTGAAAATTCAGGTTCAGAGTCACCTCCTCAGGAAACTTGTGTCTGATTCCCCTTCCCTACTCCAGCTTGAATTAAGTGTCACCCTTGCATGCATCAAGGTGCTCCCTCTGCTGGGAGCTATCATGGCACTTATTGTGTTGTGTTAACTGATGTATCAATCTCTCCATTAGACTATGGAATTATTGAAGGGAGGTGATGTGATTTCTTCTTGTTAATTCTACTGCTTTGGATATGCCTAGAATAAGAAAAAGCAAGGAACTGGGAGTTTGAAGGTTTGAGAAACAGTCCTGGCTCTCCCCTTTAAAAGTCACTTATTTTTCCTAGGCTGTAGCTTCCTGTCTTCCCTTTGCTTGGCTGCCACTTCTCATTCTTCAGGTCTTAGCTCATATATCACTGGCTCTGAGAAACCTTCCCTGAACCCCCAAGACAGGGTTTGGTGAAATCCTATAGCACGCTATGTTGCCCCCACCTGTTGTCTATAAATCTCATTAGTGGAGGAATTATTTCTGTCTTGTTTATCTCTGTCCCCAGCATCTAGCATATTACCTGGTACATGGTAGAAGGTCAATAAATAATGGTTGGATCAATAAACTTTAAACTACAGGGCATCAAACAGAAGAAGACGATCTCTAAGATTCCTTTAGACTCTAACCTTCTGTCAAGCAGAGATAAAGCCCCATATTTCCACAGTGATCAAGAAGCATTAAATTATGATCGTCACTTTTGGAAACTGCTCTAAATGCCATTGTGTCATCCATTGTTCAGGCAAACACACATTCAGTAGAGTTTTTGCCAAAAGTAGGGGCATCATGAGATAGAAATTCGAGTAAAAAGAAAGGGTTATCTAAAAGCAATGCTAGAGAAAGAAGGAGCATGAAAGGCAAACTATTTGTTCCTCATGAGTGCAGGAAATGATGCATCCTCACCAGAGGACCTGACGCCAACCCACAGCAGGCCACATAGAACCTTCTAGCATCTCAGTTTGGAAAGGCCATGGATGCTCTGGTACCTTGTCCATTCTACCTACTCCCACCACAAGGGACAGGGAGAACCCTTAGGTCAGCCCTGGGACAGAGCAAGCCCTCAGGCCTTGCTCTTGCTGTTGTTAACCTGAAGAACCATAACTGTCTGACTACACAGGCACACCCAGCCTGAACCAAGCCTCCCTAGCTGTCTAAACTGCAATTTCTTCACTTCCCACTATCCAGAAATCCCTGTAGCTCATGCCTATCCAGCCTACTTTCCTTCTGACAACATTCTCTATTTTGGCAAATGGAGGGAACTCAATTATAATCACTGGCAGTGACGTCTTGTTGTTGCTATTCCTACATAATTATATTCTTCCTCAGAGAGTCACTTTCTATGTCTACTGATTACCACCATGGCTTCCCGCCCTTTATCTCCACAGTACAGCTCTGTATTAACTTTATATCTAAAAAGAACATGGATCATTCATTAAGCCTTTTTCCAGTCAATTTCTTAAATTATCTGCCAAACATTATCCTCAAGCCAGAACTGAAAATTTTCAAACGGCCAGGCAAGATTAACACATTGCTGTTAGGAAGATTACTTGGATCCTAGAGATTTCTCTACTTCTTACTATTATTGTCATAGTCTTTCAATTTCCTCTCCTCATGAAGAAACAGCTTAACGTAGAAAAAGCTTTAAAGTAAAATACGAGTCTCATGTCCAAAGGGCTGATTTTAGAACTTATGGGAGTTGGTGAATGATGAGAAAGAGTAAGGCTATGAGAAAGAATAGAAATTAACTTCTGTGGTGACTCCTGTGTGAGTCCTGAGGAGAAAGTGGCTGCAGACAGAAATGGAAGGCACTATTTTACGAAAGACTCAGTCACTGGGATGCAAAGAGGGTCACACAAGAGGAAGATGGATAATGCCCCCAATTTCTTCTTACTCTTATGGTCAGAGAGTCTTGAGGGTGGCAGCTCATTGGTGGGCAGCTGGGACAGAGAACTTCATAGGCCTCATTAAAAAAGACTAGAGAAGGGTAAAGGAAATAGCAAGTGCTATGTGGTGGCTGGAAGGATTTGTTAATAAGCACTTATGAGAGAGTCTCTGGAAATAACTGGGAGTTTTCAGGGTCTAGAGGTCCTTTTAAAAGAGGATGAGGGCCAGGCTCACACCTGTAATCCCAGCACTTTGGGAGGCCGAGGCAGGAGGATCACAAGGTCAGGAGATCAAGACCATAGTGAAATCCCGTCTCTACTAAAAATACAAAAAATTAGCCAGACGCGGTAGCGGGCGCCTGTAGTCCCAGCTACTCAGGAGGCTGAGGCAGGAGAATGGTGTGAACCTGGGAGGCGGAGCTTGCAGTGAGCCGCGATCGCGCCACTGCACTCCAGCCTGGGGGACAGAGGGATCTCCGTCTCAAAAAAAAAAAAAGAGGATGGGGCCAGGAACCAGTGTAATCAGATTATTGTAGTTAATATGACCCTGAAATAAAGTATGGTCTCTGTGAACAGAGGTTATACATTGGATGATGTAACCCAAGGTTTTTGATGAATTCTGACGTAGTGCCCATTTGCATAATAAAACACTATTCATAGAATAAAACCAGTAGGGCATCTGCATCATGGCTGCCCGACCACTGGCAGAGTCATGTCTTGAAATATGTGCCGACGTTCAAAGATTAGGCTGGTCCCACTTCCTTTTTTCCCCAAGGTAGGAAAAAAAAAAATTAAGCTAGTTAACTTCCTGGGGGGAAACACTGATTGGGCTTGATATGGCAGAGACAGAGTTGGACCTTCACAAATTCGTGAATAGCTTTAAGTGGGAAAATTGTTAAATGAAGAGAAGGACTAGAAGCCAGTATCAAAAGAAACCAAATTTATGAAATTATTTTTAATGGGGTCTCTCCCAGAGCTGGAAAAAAAGTCTTATGATAGCAAGTAAGTTTGGATCAATTCAAACGCCCTTTGAATCCCCTGGGATGAGCTTCTGCAACAGGCAAGAGGGAAAGCAGTCACGCCTGGAGAAGCAGCAAATGGTACACCAGATGGACATGTTTGGAGACTTGGTGACTCCCAGTTCATGCAGAAGAAGATTTTGAAATTGGGTTAGAATGCACTGCTGAGGTGGTGCCTGCCATGGTCTGAATGTTTGTGTACACCCAGAATTCATATGATGAAACTTAGTTACCAATGTGTTGATATTAGAAGGTGGGGCCTTTGGGAGGCGATTAGGTCATGAGGGCAGAACTCTCATGAATGGCATTTAGTGCTTTTATAAAAGAGGTCCCAGAAAGCTGCCTTATTTCTTCCACTATGCAAGGATACAACAAGAGGTTGCCATCTATGAACCAGGAAGTAGGCCCTCGCCAGATATCGAGTCAGCTGGTGCCTTGATTTGGACTTCTCAGCCTCCAGAACTTGGAGAGACAAGCTTCTGTTTGTGGGCTGCCCAGATTATGGTATTCTTCAGTGGCATCCCAAACAGACTAAGACAGTGCCATAATGGCAGGTCCCTGAGGCAAGGAAGAGAACAAAAATCACAAAGTCAGTGTTTCTTCCATTAGAGGTCATTGGAGCCTTTAAGTGACTGACTGCTAAAAAGCAGGTGGAGATTTAACACTGCATCACAATCCAGGCAAAACCACCCCCAGCTGGACCTATATCAAAAGTAATCATTATAAAAAATAGTGAAGAAGGGCCAGTAGATATGAAGACTGGCTAATGCAGGCCTATTCGAAACCTGTGACAACAGACGCTATAAACAGTGACATGCTACTGTGGATACTCAAACTGCTTTAAAGTCTCCAGGCCTCTTTAGATTTTCACTGTCACAGTTAATCAGGAAAAGCAAATGAACAGAAGAAAAAGCACAAGACACAGAAACCCTGCTTCAGGCTTTAGTGGTAGAAGTCAAAGCAAATATGGCCCAGCAATTTGACATTACGTTGAGGTCATTAATGCTTTCAGGGAGTAGACAAGACAACGTCTTACTTCTATTAGCAGAGAACCACCCCCAACACACACACACACACACACACACACACATTATTTTGCAGGGAATAGGATGAGAATAATTTATCAGCTCCAATGGTCAGGATAAACCATCCTCTGACGGAAAAAAAATTAGAGGGAATATCAGAAAAGTATATTTCTTTTTTACATTATGAAAAAAACCCTAAAATACCTTAAATATAAATGAACAATATATTGGATGAGTATAAGTGAAGACTCACATAACCACCACACAGAACAAGAAATAGAACATTGCAGCACCTAGAAATCTCCTATATGTTCCTTTTCAAAATACTACATAGAATTTTTTGTTAATTGCTTACTTTTTTCTTTAAATTATTACTGCTTAAATATGCATCCTTAAAATTATAATTTACTTTTTCATGTTGTTTAATTTATATAGAGGAAATTTACTGTATATGGTCTTCTATAGCTTGCTTTCTTTCCATTCAGCATTATGTTCATAAGATTCATTCATGTTTTTGTATATTACTCTAGTTCATGCATTCTCATTGCTGCATATTATTCACTGTATGGCCATAGGACAATGTGTTTATATATACTACTGCTGATGGACATTTGTGAAGTTATTGGGACAACTATGAACAATGTTGCTGTTAACATTTTTGTCTGTGCATCTGATATTCACCTTCTCCACTTTCTCCATGGTACATACCCAAGGGTGGAATTACTAGGTTGTATAGTTAGCATATGTATTAGACCAAGTTATTCAGAAAGATAGAACTGATAGGATGTGTGTCTATATAGTAAGAAAAATATTTGTTTTAAGACATTGGCATTTGTAATTATGGAGGCTGGCAAGTTTGAAATCTACAGGATGTGCCAGCAGGCTGGATACTCAGGAAAGAGCCAAGCGTACAGTTCAGGTCCAAAGACCATCAGCTGCAATGTCCACCTATTTAAATGTTAACCTCATCCAAAACACCCTCACAGAAATATCCAGATTAATGCTTGACCACATATTTGAACAGTATGGTCCAGCCAAGCTGAGACATAAAATTAATTGTCACAGTATATGTTCAATTTTTGTAAGTAAGACTATTTTCCAAAGTGACTGTACTAACATAGAGTCATTATGGATGGGGATCTTCAACTTCTCATTAGGATATGGTTGACATTGATAAGCACCCTATTTTATTCCTATAGAATGAGTAGCCCCCTAAAACTCCCAGAGAAGTGGGGGTTTTGAAAGAAGGCCTTGACTCCTGATGCTCAGTGGCTAATGTAATTGTCAAGTCTTTCTGTCATCAGCAACAGGCCAGCTTTCTACTGTAAAAACTAACAGGATGGGGTGCCTGTGTCTTAGTGCTTTCACTTCTGCCTGTGTTTTCCATCAGTGAATGATGTCACAGTCCACTAAATAGTGCAATCAGAAACTCGGGCCTCGTCTCTGACTCTACCATCTGTTTATAGCTAATAACTCATCAGTTTCTATTGACTCTGCCTCCTGTGACTCTGTCAGACTCATCCATGTCACTCTATCCTCTCTAAAACTACTGAAGTTCAGGCAGTCCCTTGCAAGAATCTCCCAACTGGATCCCTGTCTCTTGTCTTGCCCACTTCAATCCATTCTGGACTCTAAGAAGCCAGAACAATTTTTCTAATACATATTTGTGAAGTTATCACTCTCCTGCTTAAAATGCCCACTTTCACATTGAATGAATTCCTTTCTCCTTAAAATGAATTAACAAAACTCAGCACAATGAGCGCCCCTATCTGGCTTTTCTTTACTCTCTTCTCTTAATTCCTTCTCCCAATATCGCCCTCACAGCATTTCAGCCACAGAACACTTCCGTCAATTCCTTCAATGATCCACATTCTTTTTAGTCTCCAGGCTTTCACATACGTAATCCTCTCTGTCTGGAATACTCTTTCTCCCTTTCCATTCCTTTTATCTCATTAACTCCTTACAACTCTTTAGGTTTTTGGCTAAGGGGAGACAATATTTTATGTTTATAAAATCCAGTTTAATATTTCCCTTTCTTGGGCACATGGAAAAGTACACTTCTCAGCCCTTGTGATATTAGGGGAAGCTATTTCACTAGCTTTTACCAATGAAATGTGATCAGAAGTGATGTGTGTCATTTCCAGCCTGCGGCAATGAAAGCTTCTGCCCTATTCTCATGTCTTGCTTCACCTGCTATTGCAAACTCAGAGATCTCAAGTTGAGAAGGCAGAGCCTTAAGCCTGAAGCGGCAGCATCTCTGAGTGACTACAGAAAAAAGAGTCAGAGTCACCCAAGCTGACAGCAGGCTTTGTGTGAGCAAAAAACAAGAGGTTTTGTTCTTGTTGTTGTTGTTGTTAACCCACTAAGCTTTGGAAATGTTCCTCACCATAGCATGGCCTAGTATTTTCTGACTGATACAGAAAATGGTGTCAGGAGTTGGATACTACCACAGCAAAAACTAATATATGTGGCATTGGCTTAGCAGATGGGTAGCAAAAGTAAGAAAATAGATATTCAAGGCTGGGAAAACATTAATCCATGTTATAAAGTTGTAAAATATTTAGTAAAATTGTTGTCTGTGTATACTTGGAAACGACTTCCCTAGTGAAGTTGTTCAGCTCTAATGGAAGACACTGGAAAGAAGAAATTTAATAATCTGTGTTATTTGTTATTTGGCTGCATTTGGCAGGGAATTACAAAAAGAGTTGGAATGAGGAAATGAATTAAGCAGAAATGAAGAACAGACAGCTCAGAAATTCATAACTTTGAAGGACCGGAAAAGCCAATTTCTTTTATTCCTCAAACAGGAAGAGATAACAATATTAAAAAAAAAAAAAAAAGAAAGAAAGAAAGAAAAAAGAAAAAAAAAGTCTTTGAGAGGTGGCAAAAGCCTGCTAAAATTCAGTCTTGGGTCAGAGATGAGGCTAAATGTGAAGCCTTTCAATAAACACTCCAGACCTCCATTAAGACAGCTTGGGGGATGATAAAGCAAAAAAAGAGAACATGTATGAGAAGCGTGTTGTGATGGTTAATATTAAGAGTCAATTTGATTGGATTGAAGGATGCAAAATATTGTTCCTGGATGTGTCTGTGAGGGTGTTGCCAAAGGAGATTAACATTTGAGTCAGTGAACTGGGAGACGTAGACCTACCCTCAATCTACAAAGCAGGAAGAAGAAGGTGGGAGAGACCTACTTGCTGAGTCTTCCAGCCTTCATCTTTCTCCCATGCTGGATGCTTCCTGCCTTCAAATAACAGACTCCAAGTTCTTCAGTTTTTGGACTCTTGGACTTACACCAGTGGTTTGTTAGTGGCTTTCAGGCCTTCGGTGACACACTGAAGGCCGCACTGTCAGCTTCCCTACTTTTGAGGTTTTGGGACTCAGACTGGCTTCCTACTCTTCAGCTTGCAAATGCCCTCTTTTAGGACTTCACTTTGTAATTGTGTGAGTCAATACTCCTTAATAAGCTCCCCTTCATATATACATCTATCCAACTAGTTCTGTCCCTCTAGGGAACCCTGACTAATATGCATGTCTTATAAAGAACTTTGGGTATGAGTACAGACACAAGACACTGAGAAGAATCAAACAGACATGTTTTTGAAAAAGTTAAGCTGTCAAAGAAACCAAGAATTAGGAAAAAAAAGAAAATTGTGACTGTTCAAGACTTTTAAATGACACTTGGGTCCCTCATTTTACAGAGGTAACATCTGTGTTGCACTCAAGGAGAAATATTCCTCAATACGCCATTTAGATGTGACCATGAAGAAAAATGGGGGGAAAAGGACAAGGCTCCAAAAAGTAAGAACTAAGACCCAAAGCCATAGTGGATGAAGACACAAGATCAGGGTCTACTCAAGGAATCCTTCTTATCCCAAGCTCAGGGTTCTCAGCCTTGAGATTATTGAACTTTTGGACTCAGTAATTTTTTTGTTAAGGGATGGGGGCTGTCCTGTGCATTGCAGGATGTTTAGCAGCATCCCTTACTTCTACCCACTAGATGCCAGTATATTCTTTTCCCCAGCTGTGACAAAAAGAAATGTCTGGAGACATTTGTCAAATGTCCCCTAGGGGACAGAATTGTCCCTGGCTGGGAACAACTGCTTCAGGCGAAAGGTATCCCATAAAGACTGCCCAGGAGGATTTCAGAATTGTCATGGACTAGTGACTGCTATGTATTTCCTATCCTTCTCCCTTCTAAATGAGAATGTTTATTGTGATTTCAACCATCTTATTTTACAATCGCATATTTGGTGTAGGGTGGAAGCACAGATACTTGTCTTTTTAGTTCATATGGGAATCTGTCAATACTTTCATACCTAGAAACATTTAAATATGCATGCTGTACCATATTCTTAATCATCTAATTTATCCAGAAATCCTGGACTTTGAATTTGATACTGTAACTGGCTGAGATACTGAATTGACTGTATTCTATGTGTGGAAGAGAGAATAAAATGGGTATCTGGTAGCCAGAAAGATGGATTGTGGCAGAGACAATGCCATTCAAAATTCTGTTTCACAGTCCTCCTTTCTGAGCTCATGACAATCACCCTTTCTGAGCTCCGGGGGGGCTCAGGGGGACCATGTGACTCGTTGTGACCAAGGAACTGTAATTAGAATGTTTCCTACAGAAGCAAGAAATAAACCTCCATTAGTTAAGCCACTGGGATGTGGGGGCTGTTTGTTACCACAGCATGGCATAGGCAACTCAGATGTCACCCCATTGTGAAGCCTGCCCTGACTCTCCAGCTTAGGGCCTGGTTCCCTTTATGTGCTCCATGTTTCCCCTAATATTACATTTATCATGCTATATTGTACTTGCCTTTTTACATGTTTCTCTTGTTCGGAACAGGAATCATACTTATTTACTGTATGTGTAGCACAGAATCTGGCACTTGAATATTTGTTGAATGAACAGATAATGATTACTAATCTTATATTGTTGAGGTTGAAATTCACTGAACAGATTATGGAAAGGTAGAGACAGCTGTTGTGACTGTTGATATCCCACGGAAATAGTAGGAGGGAAAAACCCTTGATTGGGCAAACACTACCCCATTAAAGGTTGTGGCTGATAACAAACATTTAATTATGTTCTCCATTAATTGTGCCAGACTTCCAACCAGAACGTGGAGAAAAGTAGAAAACAAAATAACTCACAAACCATATTCATCCCCAGCACTGTTTAGAAAATTCTGTAAGCTGAGTTCAGACAGATTTAACTTTGATGACTTTTCCGTTTCTGAGACATGAAGGAGAGACTGAAAGAAAGTGCAGCGGGAGCAACACAGTTTTCTCCATGGAATATGATATGGGGTGTGTCAAAGCAACCTGAGCATCCTGAAGCTAAATGACTCAAGAGCATTCAAGGAAAGATCTATTGACAATTAATGACATGACGAATCATATTAAAGAACTGATGTTTAACTGGACCATTACCAAGATCCATAGTCCATATGCTTTTCCCATTGTGGTTAAGAGAAAAATGTCTGGAAACATTTGAATATGTGTGGTGTATCATACTCTTAATTATCTGATTAATATTGATGATTACACAGCACCCCAAGTAAAAGACATATCGGATTACTTGATAGGAAGTCGAAGGTTCACTGCTTTACTGTTTCAGAGTAGATATACCATATACCAATGGCTCCTGAAGAGATAAACAAAAACAGCCTTTATCTGCCTGGAAAGCTTTTATCCATTTTGAAAGGTGCCTCAAAAGGTTTCCAGAGCCCTTCTTAATTTTAATGCTTAAATAGAGAAGGTTGCAGATGAAAAAACTACTTGAAGATGCTCACATACATAAAAAGATATTAGAGAGGCAAAAGTCCTAAATCACCTGGTTGAATCTTCTTTGAAATTATTCCTGGCCAATGCCAGCCTTATTGAAACTTTATAAAATAAATAAGGTGTGTAGTATTGTAGGTGAGAATGAGCAGTGGCTCAGAAAAGATTTCTGCTATTACCTTCTTGATCATGTCACAACATCTATTGAGATTTAAAGAACTATGCAAAGTTCTGTGGAAGAATTAAAGAACTTCATAGAATTTTAACTCTAAGAAAATTTGTAAAACAACATTTTAACATCATACATTTTTTAAAAATCTGACACCAGAGTATCAAGCCCAAGCTGGGGCAATGGTTAGAAAATAAAGTTAGGAATGGAGGTTGGTAGGAAGAGGAATATGAGAAGGCTTTCAAAACTTTGCTGGTCTGCTTGGTTCAGACTCTAGTGAAGGCATTAGCTGACCCTCACAAGCTTTCTCTTGTTGTTTTGAGGTTTTGTTTTGTTCTATTTTTTTTAACTATTGCCAGTAAAACTATATTAGGAAGATGAAAGGAGTAAAAAGCTCATGATTTTGCCAGAAAACACCTGTCAAATAACATGATTGGACACTATAAAGACAGAATTTTGGCTCTGAAATGGGTAATCAATTTCCTTCATTGATATTTGCTGACAAAGTATCCCGTACCTGTGTGCTTACTAATGCCAGCTTGTCACCTCAGAGAGCCACATAGAAGCTAAGGTGATCAGAATGGGAGAAGATCAAGACCACAAACATTAAGCTTCTCTGGGCTCATCTTCCACTAGAAGTGGAGACTGGCATTAAATCAGAGCCTTATTCAACTGGTGCACATTGTAATAGGGAAACGGGGGGCAGTGGAGGAGGTACGGAGGAATTTCTATATTTTCTGCTCACTTTTTCTATAGACCTAAAACTGCTCTAAAAAATAGTCTATTCGTTAAAAATATATTGAAACAATTCTATACTTGTAAATAAATAGGTGCAGCCCACATCCCTTAGCTGTCTCTCACCCCAGCCAATCACTGGCCCCTCTCCCCTTCATTCTTTGCCTTTTCTTAAGGGCTTAGTAAAAGACTAAGAAACTAAGCATACATTTCAATAGTCTTATTGGGCTGAAAATACCCAAAAAATGGAGTTTGGTGATCATGAGGAAGGAAGGATCCTTATCAATGTCCAGGTTTGTCACCTGGGGCTCCCAAAGAACATTACCCTAGGAGTAATGGTGAGCTGAAAATAGACCAGGCCTTGTAACTACTAACTTTTTTCCACACCTTGATTGGATTAAAGTCATCCTAACCGTATGCCAGGAGCAGAAATAACTCCTCTCTGAGGAAATAAAACATCATCCTGCGCCTCAAATTATCCTATAATTTTTCAGACACCTTTTCTGTCATAAGATGAAAATAAATTAAGCATGCACAAAGACAATGATGGACAAAAACCAGGAGAAAAATAGATAATAGAAACAAACCCATAAGATATTCAGATATTGGGCTGGGCGCAGTGGCTCAGGCCTGTAATCCCAGCACTTTGGGAGGCCAAAGCAGGTAGATCATCTGAGGTCAGGAGTTCAAAACCAGCCTGACCAACATGGTAAAACTCCATCTCTACTAAAAACACAAAAACTAGCCAATTATGGTGGCAGGCGCCTGTAATCCCAGCTACCCAAGAGGCTGAGGCAGGAGAATCACTTGAAGCTGGGAGGCGAAGTTTGCAGTGAGCCGAGATTGTACCACTGCACTCCAGCCTGGGCAACAAGAGTGAAACTCCATCAAAAAAAAAAAAAACTCAGATACTGGAATTAACAAGCATGAACATTAACGAAAATATAATTAATGTATTTAAGAAAATAAGTAACAAGATGAAAAATTTCTGCACAGAACTGGAAACTTTGTAAGAAATAAATGAAGATTCAGGAACTAAAACATAAAATATGCACTGCAAATACTAACCAAAAAAAGGTAGAGTAGCAATAGCAACATCAGAAAAAGTAGTTTTGAAAGCAGGAGATACAACTGGCGATGAAGAGGTACATTTTATAATGATAAAAGGATGAATTCAACTGATATATACATAAAATCTGTATAAACATAACCATGTCCAAATTTACAAAACAAAACCTAACAGAATTAAAATTAAAATGTCTTTATTCCTTTCAACAATTATATATATGGAAATTCCAGAAGGAACCTAAAACTAAGTCATGAAAATTAAAAAGTGAATTTACCAAAGTCTCAAATATAGAGTCAAACTACAAAGATCAATTATATATCTATATATAACAACACTTAGAAAGTAAAATTTGAAAAATTGCCACTTACAACAAAATTATAAAACATCTAGTAATGTATGTAATGAAAGATGTTCAAGACCTCCATATTGAAAACTACAAAACTTAATTGAGAAACATTAAGAAAACCTAAATACGCAGAGATATGCAAACTATAGATTCAAACCAACCCCAATTTAATTTGCAGCAGAGTTTTGTTGGTTTTGGTTTGGTTTGGTCCTTTTTAAAATAAAAATTGATTAGTTAATTGTAAAATGTGTGTGGAAATGCGGAAGAATAAGAAAAGCCAAGGCAATCTTGAAAAAAAAATAAGGATTTATATTGCTAGATTGTAAAACAGGTTATTATAGAGCTAAAGTGGTATTGAGGCAAGAATATACAAGTAGGTCAATGGAACAGAACAGATAATCCAAAAGTAGACCTTCTCATACAGAGATACCTGATTTATGCAAGAGGTTGCACTGAAGACACTAGAAAAAGACATTCTTTTAAGTAAATTGTTCTAGGACAATTAAATACCTATGAGGATGAAGATGACTCAACTCCCAACTTCATACTATTCATATTTATCAATTTCAAGTATATTATAGATCTGGAAGTAAAGTTAAAATAATCAAGTTAATGGAAGATAACATGAGAACATCTTTATATCCTTGGGTCAGCAAAGATTTCTCAAACTAAGTACAACTAAGTAAAAAAAATTGGGATTTATTAAAATAAGAAATTTCAGACTGTTGAGAGCCAAAGGCAAACCAGAGTACAGAAAGATTTGCAATACACATAACTGACAAAGAATCCATTTTATTGTATGTAACAAACTCTTACAAATTAATAAAAGAGACCAACCAATTTTAAAAATTGGACAAATAACTGGAACAAACACTACTAATATAATATGAAAAGATGCTCAATTGCATGTTCTCATTCATCAGAGAAATGCAAATTAAAGGCACAGTAGGATCTATTATAGTTACCTACCAGAGTGGCATGAATTTAAAAGACTGACAATACCGCTCATTGATAAGGAAGTGAACAGTCATAAAATGCATGTGCTGCTGTGGGAGTGTAATTAGCACAAGCAATTACATGTTGGTAAATATCTACTAAAACTGAGCATATGCAAATCCTGTGACCTGGCAATTGTTCCCCCAGGCATATATCCAACAAAAACACATAAACTTGTTAAAAAGACAGAGTAACATTATTCTGATTGCCAAAAAAGAAAAAGAAAATCAAGTGTCCATCAATAAATGAATAAAGGAGTATTTTCAAAAAATGGAATGCTACATGGCAATGAAAGCAAGCACACTCTTGTTACAACAACATAAATGAATCTCACATTTGTACTGTAGGGTGAAAGAGGCCAGAGAGGTATGATCCCACTAATTTAAAGTTCAAACTGAATCTATAGTTTTAGAAGCTAAGACACGGTTAACATTACACCTCAGCAACAATGAACATGTCTAGCACTCTGATTTTGGCTCTTCAATATAATTTTCTACTAAAAAGAATGATAATTTCCTTTAGAGATAATCTTCATTAATCCACTCACTTAAATTGACTTTCCTTCTTTCCCTGTTTTCCTCTTGCCAGACTCTGCTTTTTGGAATCACTTCCCATCATACATTATCTGCAAGCAAGTTCCTCTCTCTAGGCTTTGGAGGAAATCTAGGCTAAAACAACCGCATTTTACAACTACTACTGTAATAGTTGATTCAGGCAAAGATCATCGGTGGATGCTAAATGGTTCAGGTGTAAGATTGTTGGAAAACAAGATATTCACATGTTCTCAAAATGTCAACAACAGATTACTTATTAATTACCAAGAAAATCTTTTCACAATGGAGAGATTCTGAGGACATTGCCTTAACATGATTAACCAAAATTGAAAGCAACTGATATTAAGCACCTGCTGATAC
This sequence comes from Colobus angolensis palliatus, assembly GCF_000951035.1. Lineage (NCBI taxonomy): Eukaryota > Metazoa > Chordata > Mammalia > Primates > Cercopithecidae > Colobus > Colobus angolensis. Next base: position 1,486,630 of record NW_012115699.1, on the reverse strand, counting down.
AATGCAATGGAATATATGCAGAATCCCCTTCATAATGTTCTGGATAAAACATTTCTTAATGCAATCATGGTATAACAATCAGACACTTCTGGATTGTAAGACATTCTACAAAAGTATTGGTATGGACTTTTCTTTTCTTATTTCTTTTGGTTTTTTGTTTTGTTTTGTTTGTTTGTTGTGTTTGTTTGTTTGTTTTTGAGACAGAGTCTCACTCTGCTGCCCAGGTTGGTGTCCAGTGGTGCTATTTCAGCTCACTGCAACCTCTACCTCCCGGGTTTAAGCAATTCTCATGCCTCAGCTGGGATTACAGGCATGCCACCACACCCAGCTAATTTTCATATTTTTAGTAGAGGTAGGGTTTTGCCATGTTGGCCAGGCTGGTCTCAAACTCCCGGCCTCAAGCAATCCACCCACCTCAGCCTCCCAAAGAGCTCGGATTACAGATGTGAGCTACCGCGACTGGCAACTTTTCAAAAAAATGTTTGAAAATACAAGTTAGACTTTTCAAAAAATGCCAAGTTAGTATTTGTATTTTAGTTAGTATTTTCAAAAAATAATAACTTGGTTTTTTGAAAACACCAATTTCAAAAAAATACTAACTTGGTATTTTTTGAAAAGTCCATGCCAGTAGTCTTATAGAATGTCTTACAGTCTGGAAGTGTCTGATTGTTACATCATGATTGCATTAAGAAACATTTTATCAAGTGTGACTCACACCTATAATCACACTTTGGGGGACTAAGGCAGGAGAATCCCTTGAGCCCAGGAGTTTGACACCAGCCTGGGAAACATAGTGAGACCTTGTCTCTATAAAAAATTTTAAAAATAGCTGAATGTGGTGAAATGCACCAGTAGTCCCAGCTACTTGGGAGGCTGAGGTGGGAGTATCTCTTAAGCCTGGGAAGTCAAGGCTACAATGAGCTGTGATTGCCCCACTGCACTCCAGCCTCGGCAACAGAGCAAGACCTGTCTCAAAGAAACAAACAAAAAAATACCAAATTCACTGAAAGATTTTTTTCAAATAATAATACACAGAGGAGTATTCAAGATTAGAGAAAATAAAGTAACATGACAATCAAATGAATGCAGCATATGGTCCATGATTGGATCTGCATCAGAAAAAAAAAGCTAAAAAAGACATTTTAGGATGATTGGAAAATTAAAAATATACCATCAATTAGATAATAGATAATAGATTGTTGTATTAGTGTTAAATACATGACAATATGACAATGTTATTTTCATTGTATAAGAGAATGTCTTTGACTTTAGGATGATGGGTCTTAAACATTTTTTGTTTTTTAGAGCCAGAGTCTCACTTCGTTCCCCAGACTGGAGTGCAGTGTTGCAATCATAGCTCACTGCAGCCTCGACTTCCTGGGTACAAGTGATCCTCCCACCTCAGCCTTCTGAGTAGCTGGAGCTACAGGTATTTGCCACCACACCCCAAACTGGATCTTAAACTTAAGAATATGTCACAATCATCTGCAGGGTTCATTAAAACACAAATTGTGTCCCTCCCCTATACTAGCACCTTCTCCTTCAACTCTGTTTCTGATTCAGTAGGTCTGGTCTGGGGCTCCAGAATTTGCATGAGCTGGATCAGGTATCCTCCCATTCAGGTAGAGGAGTGTGTGGAGTGATGCAAAGAGGAATCCCTCAGCCAGCAACTGGCTGGAGGGCCATCCAAAGGCAACGCTGTTGGCAGGGTGATTATTTTTCCTTTTATTGCCCCTTTCCATATGCAATTTAAAAAATTATTACAAATTACTTTGATAATAAATGAAATTGATACAATTCTCAGATTAAAATTTTTCCAGTTCATGTTATGGAGCAGCATCTGAACCAGGTAGACTTAATTGCCATCCTTCCAAGTCAAAAACTGGTGCCCAGCATGAATAGATGTAAAGCAGAGCCTCTTCACAGTTGTTCTGGAGTGGGAACCGATGCTATCTGACAGGTTTCAATGTCTTCCTAGATTCTAGTATGGTACCTCCAGTGCTGAGGGATGAATGAGTTTAACAGCAATGCCCTATAAATAGCTGCATTTGCAAAACTTGAGAAGATGGCAAAGCCCCAAAACACGCCATCCTAAAGAGTCTACAACATCCAGGATCTGAGACATCACTCCGACTGGATATGGCTCAGAAGATGGCTTCATGAGACAAGGTTAACCACTTCCCCAAGCCATGGTTGCCTGAAACTCAATTTGCCCAGAGACCTCAAAAGGCATGATGCTCAGGCCTGCCACATGTCACATCCAGGAGCCAAAACAAAGGAACAAGCAAACAATTATCAAGAGCGAAACCAGTTTCGTACAGAGGGATTTTGCAACAGGATAATTTTGCCATTTTCCAGAAGATAGTTTCATGAGTTAAGGGAATCACTTCAGTCACATTGATTATTATAGTACAGGTCAGCAGAATGTATCCCTGATTTTCTTTAATAATTTTAGAGAATGTCACTTTAAACATTTTACTTTTTTAATATTAAAAATACTAATCATAAAAGATTTGGGAAATACTGAAAAGTAGAGAAAAGAACATTTTAATTGTCTCTATGGTACCCTGCTAATTTTTAGTGGGTCTCTTTTCAGTCTTTTCTCTCATAAGTAATATATGTACTTATTTTTACAGAATATGAATCAAATTACAGACATCATTTGGTATCCTGCCACTCTCAAACATCTTTGCCACATCATTAAGTTTGAAAATA
>NW_012115699.1:1427114-1483285 GCF_000951035.1 Colobus angolensis palliatus | reverse complement strand
AAATTTAAATTTTTTATGTTTTTGGAAGAGAAGAACAATTATTGAGTTAATTTTGTTTCTAAAAGAACTCTAATTGAGCCAATTTATTTATTTAACACTGTATTTTAGAAGGGATGACAGCATATGAAAATATTGGTTGATACTGAGTTCTTTCTGTCAAATGTAATATATGTGAAACAGAGACACATTTAAATATGTATGTTCATAGCTCTAATCTAAGGAAAACATCACAGTAGCTATAAATCCTGGGAAATAGAAGTGAAAACAAAACCATAATTAATATATTTATTAATGTTTCATCTACCCTGTATTCATTAGCTAGAATCTTAGTCTTTAAGAGGCATGTCTTTGTTTTAAATTTTATTCCTCCTTTCTCTTCCACTTTGCAAAGAAACATTCAGACTCTTATGCTCACTCTGCATCTTCCTCAACTTTTTGTATATACTCTTCTTTGTCAGATAGATACACTAAAATGCTATTATCCTCTACTCATGCTGATATCAGTTTCCATCTCAGAAACTCACAGTACCCACAACCCAATACAGATGTCAGTGGACCTAGAGCATCTGCTCGCTCTTGTGCTCCACTCCCTCCCTCATCCTAATAACAGCTTCTTTTCTTCCAATTGTCACTTAAATGGCAACTCTCAATCAGTTCAGCTAAAATAAAATAATTTGTTTAAGGCTGTTGGTGGCAACTTTCTTCTCTAAAACTAACGCACACATCCTAGGTCATTTACTCCCTAAAGGCATGCTGATGCCTCTCTGGCCCTCTAATAAACAAAGCCTTTGTGAAGGAGCTCTTCAGACAGATCATAGCCTCTGTCCCTACTCTGGCTGAGCAGACCACACTGCTGTCCACACCACCTCCAGTAGAGAGGGGTCTCACCACTCAGTACATAAACATCTGTGTGGAAAATGGCTGGAGTGAGATAAATGTTGCTTTGTGAGAGGAATAACATTCACATACAGTTATAATCTCAGTCAGTACTCATGTTATAAGTTAGAAGTGCTGACGAAATTTCAAACAGGGTGCCTGCACATAAAGCAGGCAGAGCAGTTCTGGCATACATAGACACTTTATAAGTGCCAGCTGCCCTTCTCTTCTTCCCCTGGCTTCTTGTTATTACTGTTAATTTTTATTCCTGTTTTGTGTTGGGAAGATTTACAGTTTGATGATTTCTTTTCTGTTGCTGCCATCCCACCTCGTACTACCTTCCTAAAACCAACTATTTTTATGCAAGTCAATCCAGTTTAATATATATGTATTGCTCATCCACTTGAGTAAAGCACTGTATGGAAAGAGGTGCTAGAAAATGAACAGTAGAATAACATGGTTCCTGTTCTCAGGCAGCTACAATCTAATTTGAAAGAGACATAATGCACACCAGACAGTTCACCTTATGAAAGGATGGCTAAGGAAGGGAGCCAGTGACTAACAGTAACTCATCGACTGCAGACGAAAGAAGGGAATGCCTCCACATCCGGCTTATGAGGACCTGAACATAGTTGGCATCACTCTTCCTGCCAATATTGTCTTTCATCAGCCAAGTGGCTTCAGAACTTCAGGGCAGCTGGACGTAAGTGGGCCTTGAGAGGTCTGTTGGAGGCTTGGGCTGAGAGAATGACAGAACTGGGCAGGGCTTCCTCTGGCAGGCTGGGCATTGATGGGAGATCAGGAAGGAGACACAGAGGGAGCACCAAGACAGAGGAGCCTGGGTAGGATGTGGCACTCAAAATGTCTCATGTACCCCATACATATATACACCTACTATGTACCCACAAACATTAAAAAAAAAATAACAAATAAATAAAATAAAATTGAGGGAAAATTTTAAAAACATCTGAGAATCGGAGTGACCATCTGCCCCATGTTGGACCAGGGTGATTCCTTACTATCCAAAAGGCCTAGAGGGAGAAGGAAGAATGAGCTACATCTCTCTGGCCCTGAGACAACAAAATATGAAAGACAAGGAGGCTTTCTGGAGGTATCCCAGCAGAGCTCTGATAACCTGCCAGCTTCTTGATTTAAGTAAGTGAAAGGAGGGGAAGGAACTAACCCTAACACTAATCCCCCTACTTTTTTAATGACGTGGGGGATCCCTTAATGCCCACTATTTAGGGTACACCAACCACCAGACGTGAACCCTGGTGACCCAATAAGGAAAATAGCTACCATATCTTAATTATGCATAATGCTGCAATAAACATGGAAATACGGCTATCTCTTCAACATACTGAATTCATTTTTTTGGATAAATATCCAGAGATGGAATTGCTGGATCATATGCTAGTTCTATTTTTAATCTTTTGAGAAACCTTCATACTGTTTTTCATAAACACTATACTATTTATATTCTCCCCAACAGTGAACAAGGATTCCCTCTTATTCACAGTTGTCAAGATATGGAATCAACCTAATTGTCCATCAGTGAATGAATGAAAAGAAAATTATATAATTATATATAATTTTTATATAATTATATATAATTTTATATAATATAATATAATCTTATAATTATATAATATAATATAATTATGTACATAATCCCATTCCATTCTGTGTGTGCATGTGTATGTATGTATGTGTGTACATACACAAAATGGAATGGAATATTTTTCCGCTTTTAAAAAGAAAAAAATCCTGTCACTTGCAACGACATGGATGTTGGAGGACATTGTGTTAAGTGAAATAAGCCAAGAACAGAAAGAAAACTATCACATTGTATTAGTCCGTTTTCATGCTGCTGATAAAGACATACCTGAGACTGGGCAATTTACAAAACAAAGAAATTTGATCGGACTTACAGTTCCACGTGGCTGTGGAAGCCTCACAATCATGGCAGAAAACAATGAGGAGCAAGTCCCGTTTTACATGGATGGCAGCAGGCAAAGAAAGAATGAGGAAGACACAAAAGTGGAAACCCCTGTTAAACCATCAAATCTTGTGGGACTTATTCCCTACCATGAGAACAGTATGGGGGAAACTGCTCCCATGATTCAATTATCTCCCTCTGGGTGCCTCCCACAACACGTGGGAATTATGGGAATACAATTCAAGATGCGATTTGGGTGAGGACACAGAGCCAAACCGTATCACACATGATCTCACTTATATGTAGAATCTAAAAAAGTTGAATTCACAGAAATAGAGAGCAGAATGGTGGTTACCAGGGGCTGGAGGGAAGAAAGCATGGAGAGGTGTTGGTCAAAGGTTACAAAGTTTCAGTTAGATAAGAGTCATAAGTTCTGAAGATCTATTGCACAACATGGTAACTATAGTTAATAATAATGTACTATACACTTGAAAATTGCTAAGACAGGAGACCTTAAATGTTCTCACCATGAAAAAAATGATAAATATGTGAGGCAATTAATATGTTATTAGTTCAGTTTAATTACTGCACAATGTATGCATGTATCAAAACATCATCACATTGTACCCCATAAATATATATAATAAAAAATAAAATGAAAAAAAAAAGGGAAAGAAAATAGCAACCTAAGCAAGGGTACCTCCTAGGAGAGAGCTCCTGAAAGAGCTCAAAGAACACCTGAGTAAAACATAACACTAATGATGTGTCCTTAAGGAGATTCAAGTGCAGTAAAAGTAAAACATTATTTTCAGAAGCTAAACAATAACTTTTGGCTAAAATATTCAGTAGCTGTATTGAAAGACCCAAAGGAATGACTTAGAAGATCAAATGCAATAAATATCTTTGAGCACAAAATAGAAACATAAAAAAAGATAGAAACCACGAGAAAATTTTTGACACTTATAGAATTGCTTTCAATATTTTTTATGGCAACCTATGTTTCAAAAAATAGAGTTTACATTGAAACCCTGTACACAGAGGGAAGTAATGAAAATCAAAGATTCACAAAACGGTAATTACCCTTACTGTATCTATTATGCATTCTGATATTTTCTAGTCTGTGCTATTTTATTTTTTTAAGTGTTAATCACCACCAAGAGGTCAGGAATAGTTTTTAAAACATTCAGAGAATGAATGCAGGAGACATAGCATGCCAGCAATAAAATTCCCAAAAGAGGAAAAAAAGACCGATGAAGAAGAGGTAATAATTTCGAAAAATACTAAAGGAATATTTCTTCGAGATGAAGAAAGGACTCACATAGTTTCATGCTGGGTTTAAAATAAAAGACTTACATATTTTCAAAACTTGCTTGAAGATAAGACTTATTCAGAGGACTTGTTAAAAACAGATTGCTGAACTCCAGCCCAGACCTACAGAATCAGAATTTTCAAGGGAACATAATAATGTTTACTTAATAATCACCTCAAGAGCTTCATATCATCTGATAATTTGGAAAACATTGGACCTATTTTAAGTTCCTCAAACCTTAATGTGCATATAAATCAATAAAATGCAGATTTGGGTTGAGTAGTCCTGGATCTGTTCAAGAATTTGCAACTAATTCCTGGTAATGCCAGTGCCGCTAATTCAGGGACTAGGACTGAAATTATTTCTGGCTATAGTTAAAGATAAGATGCTTCTAACTTAATTTTTTTATTTAAAAAAACACTAATTCTAAAATCTGATCAAGAGAGAAAACTAAAGAAAAAAATCTATACACCAATCTCACATAGAGAAATATATGCAAAAATTCAAAATAAAGCATTAGCAAGTTGAATCTAGAAATATATCAAAGGAAGGACACAGCCTCTGACCTAGCAGAACTTATGCCAGGAATGCAAAGGTGGGTCAGTATGAGGGTCAGCATCGGGAAGTATATCCACTTAATCCATTATGTCAACAAGTTAGTGAAAAAACTTACACAATCATCAACAGATTCTGAAAAAGGCATTTAAAAATAAAAGAAATAACAAGCCATTTCTATTAATACTTCAAAGTAAAAAATAAAGTAGAAAGAAAGTATATAAACATAAAGATTATTTAGCAAATTTAACAAGAAATATTATTCTAAATGGTGAAAAAAAGAAACTAAAGCAACATTAATTTAAATTTGGAACCTCTACAGAAATACCTGATCTCTCTCTCTCTTTTTTTTTTTTTTTTTTTTTTGAGATGAGGTTTCACTCTTGTTTTATGTTTGTAGAGACAGGGTTTCACCATTTTGGCCAGGCTGGTCTCAAACTCCTTACCTCAGGTGATCTGCCTGCCTCGGCCTCCCAAAGTGCTGAGATTACAGGCATGAGACACCATGCCCAGCCCTTGGTATCATTTGGAATTTAACATTGTCTTGGTAGGTAAAGGAAATTCAGTGAGACAAGAAAATGCTAACTATGTGCTTGAAAACTAAGGAAACTCAAAAAAACACTAGAATAAATTTAAAAATAAAATGGATAGGATATACAGCATACACATACATACATAAACACACACACAGAAGTCAATAGGTTTGATCTAACAAAGAAAGGGAAAAATGTATTTCATTTACAATAGAAACAGAACCCACAAAATACATGGAAATGAAGTTAATCAAAAGACTAGAATTATTTTAGACAACACTATAAAATCATTTTTGAAAGATATAAAATAAGACCTAAAGAAATAGAAAGGCATATTATGTTCCTGGATGAAAAAATTTATTATCAAAAATATAAATATTGTCAAAATTAACAAGTAAATTTCAGACAGTTTCAATTAGAATACTAATACTAATGCAGTTTAGTCTCCTAAAGTGTTCCAGAGATGAAGCCAGTCAACTGGCTTGGGGTTTTTAATTGAATAAAAAATATTGAAGTTTAAATGTGGTTCCCAGAAATAGATAAGAAAAGCATGTGATGAGCACTTAGGTGAACTTGTCTTACCAAATATCAGAATCTTTATTCCTGTAATAGTCAGGATGAGTTATTGCATGGCGAGGAACAAATTAATCCAAAGCTCTGGTGCCTTACCACAACAAAAATTTATTTCTTGGTCATGCTTCATGTCCATAATGATTTGACAGGGGTCTGTGCTACACAGTCACTTGGCAATTCAAGGTAATAGAGACCTTCCACCTTGTAGCTGGATCATCTGGAACAAGGGGACTTGGTAGTGGAAAGAGAATACATGAAGTAATCTCTCTGACTTTCTTTCTTTGTCTCTCTCTGTCTCTCTCTCACACACACACACACACACATACACACACACACACTTTTATGCTTCAGACTAGAAGTGATATACGTCATTTCCAGTCACAACATACTAGACTGAATTAGTCACATGGTCTGCCTGATTGCAAGGGATAGAAGAAGTGGGAAATTATGTGGTATATATAGCAACGCCATAGGAATAAACAAATGGATCAGTAGGATGATTGGAGAATATAAATATTAAATCACATGTTTGAAAACTTAATCTTTGACAATAATAATGGTTTAATTCACTAAAAAAATGAATGCAGCTGTCAAAACCAGCTAACCACATGAAAGAAAATAAAAGTAAGTATTTTTGCTTCCTTTAATCATTTACAATAACAAAACTCCAGGTGAATTAAAGACCTATATGCAAAAATAAAAAAACAAGAAACCACCAAGAAAATCTAGGACACTATATAAAAAAAGCCATACTGGAAAAGCTAAATACTATTAAAGCAAATATGACTACACAAATATTGTGTAAGTTTTTGTAACAAACACATCAATTCAAGAGAGAAATAATAGCATTAGAAATAAATATTTGAAATATTTATGAAAGGAAAAGTGTCTATATCTGTAAATATACAAAGAACACTTAGAAAAAAAATGTCTAGAAAGCAATTCAACAGAAAAGAGGCAAGAGACGTGAAGAAACAATCTATAGATAGGAAAATCCAAATAACCGAAAACAGAACAAAACAAAAAAAAAGTAAAGAAGTCCAAATTCTGTAGTTGTCAGGAAAATGTACACTCTGTCATAACAATGTCATAATGTTTTATAGCCAACAGACCGATAAAACTAACAAGCCCAGTAACTGGAGTAGATGTGGGGAAAAGATAATCCAATTGCTAGTAAAATATACAGATTGCTTTTTTGAAAGGTAATCTGGCAACATTTAAATACAAATAGAGTCCTGCCACACTGCCACTGCCACTGGCATGAGCACACACAGGAGCACCACAACCCCACTCCCCCTGGTATCCCTCCCCAGCCTATACACATGCACCCTGCTACACTGCTGTGGCTGCGGACACATGCAAGTAAGCGTGGATCCCACTGCGATCTCCCCTGTGAAGCACTTTAGCAAGCACCACTCATCAGAGTGTTGTGGCCAATGGACTGAGAACACCTCTGCCTCTCCAGTGCAGAAGGTTCTTAACCTTAAGTGACCAGAGAACAAAGCCAGAAGACTGCTACCAGCCATGCAGAATTAGAGAATGCAGCCCAGGAGTGCTGAGCTGAGCCTTAGTTTCCTAAAGTTGTCCAGAAACGAATCCAGTAGACTGAACCCATGTTACACCAAAATCAAACCTCCAAGGGCATTAGAGAAGAGAAAAGCAAAATAACTCATCCAAAGGATAGCAGCTTCAAAGACTGAAGAAATATCAGCTCACACAGGTGAGAAAGAACCAGCACAAGAACTCTGACAAATCAAAAAGTCAGACCGTCTTCTTACTTCCAAACAATGGTGGCACTAGTTTCCCAGAAATTGTTCTTAACCAGACTGAAATGACAGAAATATAATTCAGAATATGGATAGGAACCTAGATCATGGAGATTCAGGAGAAAATTGAAACCCAATCCAATGATTCTAAGGAATACAATAAGACAACGTGAAAGATTAAATGGCCATTTTAACAAAGAACCAAACTGATCTGATAGAACTGAAAAGCTCACTGCAAGAATTTCACAGAGCAATCACAAGTATTAACAGCAGAATTGACCATGGTGAGGAAAAAACTTCAGAGCGTGAAGACTGATTCTCCAAAATAACTCAGTCAGACAAAAATAAAGAAAAAAGAATATGAAAGAATTGACAAAACCCCCAAGAAATATAGTATTATGTAAAGAGACCAAATCTACAATTTATTGGCATCCTCAAAAGAGAGAGAGAAAGCAAGCAACTTGGAAAACATATTTGAGGATATTGTTCATAAAAATTTCCTCAACCTTGCCAAAGAGGCCAGCATTCAAATTCAGAGAATGCAGAGAACCCCTGTGAGATACTATACAAGGTTACCGTCACTAAGATACATAGTCATAAGATTCTACAGGGTTGAGGAAACTGGCAGATAGGAGGCAGGACTAACATGCAACTCCCTCTTGGATGGACGCAGCAGTGGAGACTCACACAACTAACTTTTGCTCCAAGAACGGCTGCAGGAACACACCAGGAAAGCCAAGAGAATCCACAGACCTCTTTGAAAGAGGCAGCTTACCACTGCAGTCCCCATGAGACAGCTGAAAAACTGTGAGTGTCCAAAGTGTGTAAGGGAAAACATCCATCCTCAAACATACATCCTCACTGGGAAAACTGAAAGTCTAGATCACAGCAGGAGTATTTGACCTTACCTGGGGCTGAAGCAGAATTAGAAAGCTAAGCAAAAAATGCAGGCAGAGGAAGCCGTGGGAAGAGCCCTGTGGGCACTCTCGGTCCCCAGGGAAGCCGTTTCTGACTTTGTCTCCCAGAGGTCTTTGGGAAGGGCTCCCAGTATAATTGGGGAAACATAACAGAGAGAAGAAAACTTCCAGGTGAACTTTGTAATACTTTTGACTGAACATGAAGTTTCCTGGACAGAATCTGGAAAAGGGGGTAAACGTGGAATGCAGATACAAGCACAGAAGCCGCAGCAGGTGGGGAGGTGCAAAACCTGAAAGCCCTGTTTGCTTTTTCAGTGAGAAGGCTTGTGGCCTGAGGCAACATCTCAGTCCTGCTTCTGACTGCCCAGAAATAAACTTAGTGCTGTTGCAGGGGCATGATGGGAGTGAGACTGGCCTTGCAGGCTGTGTGGGAATTGTGTGAGACCTGTTACTTGTCTGATTGCCCTGGCCGGAACTTCCAATACTATGTTGAATAGAAACACATCACTTGCTCATGGGTAGGTAGAATCAATTGTGAAAATGACCATACTACCAAAAGCAACCTTCAGATTCAATGCAATTCTCATCAAAATATCACCATCATTCTTCACAGAACTAGAAAAAACAATCCTCAAATTCATATGAAACCAAAAAAGAACCTGCATTGCTAAAGCAAGATGAAACAAAAAGAACAAATCTGGAGGCATCACATTACCAGACTTCGAAGTATACTATTAAGGCCATAGTCATCAAAACAGTATTGTACTTGTAATAAAAATAGGCACATAGACCAATGGAACAGAATAAAGAACCCAGAAGTAAACCCAAATACTTAGAGCCAACTGATATTTGACAAAACAAACAAAAACATAAAGTAGGGAAAGGATACCCTGTTCAACAAATGCTGCTGGGATCACTGGCAAGTCATATGTAGAAGAATGAAATTGGATTCTGATCTCTCACCTTATACAAAAATCAACTCAAGATTGATCAAAGACTTAAATCTAAGACTTAAAACCATAAAAATTCTAGAAGATATCATTGGAAAAAGTGTTCTAGACATTGGCTTAGGCAAAGACTTCATGACCAAGAACCCAAAAGCAAATGCAACAAAAACAAAGATAAATAAGGGGACTTAATCTGACTAAAAAGCTTCTACATAGGGAAAGAAATAATCAGCAGAGTAAACAGACAACCCATAGAGTGAGAGAAAATCTTCGCAAACTATGCATCAAACAAAGGACTAATATCCAAAATCTACAAGTAACTCAAACAAATCAGCAAGAAAAAAATAATAATCTCATCAAAAAGTGAGTTGAGGACATGAATAGACAATTCTCAATAGAAGATATACAAATGGCCAACAAACATGAAAAAATGCTCAGCATCACTAATTATCAGGGAAATGCAAATCAAAACCACAATGTAATATCACCTTACTCCCGCAAGAATGTCCATAATCAAAAAATAATAGATGGGCCAGGCGCAGTGGCTCACACCTGTAATCCCAACACTTTGGGAGCCCAAGGCAGGCAGATCACCTGAGGTCAGGAGTTCGAGACCAGCCTGGCCACATGGTGAAATCCTCTCTTTTCTAAAAATACAAAAATTAGCCAGGTGTGGTGGCATTTGTCTGTAGTCCCAGCTAGTTGGGAGGCTGAGGCAGGAGAATTGCTTGAATTCAGGAGGCGGAGGTTGCAGTGAGCTGAGATCATGCCACTGCACTCCAGCCTGGGCAACAGAGCAAGAGTCTGTCTCCAAAAATAATAATAATAGATGTTGGCATGGATGGGGCAGAAAGGGAACACTTTCACACTGCTGGTGGGAATGTAAATCACTGTGGAAAACAGTGTGGATATTCCTTAAAGAACTAAAAGTAGATTTACCATGTGATCCAGCAATCCCATTACTGGGTATCTACCCAGAGGAAAAGAAGTCAATATATGAAAAAATTTTGCAATTGAAAAAAATATGAAACCAGAACAAATGCCCATCAGTCAACGAGTGGATAAAGAAACTGTGGTATATATATATATGTGAGATGGAATACTACTCAGCCATAAAAGGGAATGAATTAATGGCATTCACAGTAACCTGGATCGGATTGGAGACCATTATTCTAAGTGAAGTAACTCAGGAATGGAAAACCAACATCTACTAGAGGCCCATCTCACATGCAATGACACCCATAGGCTCAAAGTAAAGGGAAGGAGAAAAATCTACCACGTAAAGGAAAACAGAAAAAAAGCAAAGATTGCTATCCTAATTTCAGACAAAATATTTTAAAGCAACAACAACCAAAAAAGACAAAGAAAGGCATAAAATAATGGTAAAAGCAGTTCAATTGAACAAGAAGACCTAACTATCCTACATATAGATAGATATAGATATATATCTCACCTTATATGTCATATATATATAAATAATCTCTTTAAATATAAATATATAGGATAGTTAGATCTTCTTGTTCATATATATATACACATATATATATATACACACACCCAGATTCATAAATCAAGTTCTTAGAAACCTATGAAAGATTTAGACAGCCACATAATAATGGTGGGAGACTTCAACACCCCACTGTCAGTATTAGACAGAACATCAAGGATGAAAACTAACAAAGATATTCGGGACCTGAACTCAAAACTTGATCAATAGGAATGAACAGAACTCTCCATCCCAAAACAACAGAACTTACATTCTTCTTAACTGTACATGGCACGTACTCTAAAACTGATCACACAATCAGCAATAAAACAACCTTCAGCAAATTTAAAAAAAAAAACAAAATTATACCAACCACATTCTTGGACCACAGCTCAATAAAAATAGAAATCAATACTTTAAAAATTGCTCAAAACCATGCAATTACATGGAAATTAAACAACCTGCTTCTGAATGACTTTGGGTACAATGAAAATGACAATGTACAATTGTCATTTGGTACAATGACAATGAAAGTAAGGCAGCAATCAAGAAACTCTTTAAGAATAAATAAATTCTCAGAAAGAATAAAGATACAACATACCAGAATCTCTGGGCACAGCTAATGCATGTTAAAAGGGCAGTTTATGCCACTAAACACTCACATGAAAAAGTTAGAAAGGTCTCAAATTACCAACCTTAAAGAACTAATCACACCTAGAGAAACTAGCAAACCAACCTCCAAACTAGCAGAAGACAAGAAATAGCCAAAACCAGAAATGAACTGAAGGAAATTGAGATGTGAAAAAATCATGCAAAAGATTGAGTCCAGGAATTGGTTCTTTGAAAGAATAAGTAACGTGGGTAGAATACTATCTAGACTAACAACGAAGAAAGGAGAGAAGATCCAAAAATTTTTTTAAAAACCCACACAATCAGAAGTGACAAAGGAGATGTTACCACTAACCCTACAGAAATAAAAATTTTAAAAAACCTTTAGAGACTACTATGAACATCTCTATGCATACAAGCTTGAAAACCTAGACAAAATGAATAAATTCCTGGAAACATACAGCCTTCCAATATTGAACCAGGAAGAAATTGAATCACTAAACAGACCAATGAGTTCTGAAATTGAATCAGCAATAAAAAGCCTATCAATCAGAAAAAGCCTAGGACCAGATGGATTCACAGCCAAATTCTACCACATGTATAAAGAAGAACTGGTACGGTTCCTTCTGAAACTATTCTCAAAAATTGAGGAGGAGGGAATTCCTCATTCATTCCTTGAGGCCAGCATCATTCAGATACTAAAACTTGGCAGAGACACAACAAAGAAGAAAACTTCAGACTAATATCCTTGATGAACATTGACGCAAAAATCCTCAGCAAAATACCAGCAAACCCAATCCAGCAGCAAAACTAATCCACCATGATCAAGTAGGCTTTATCCTTGGGATGTAAGGTTGGTTCAACTATGAAAATCAATAAATGCGATTCATCACATAAAGAAAACTAAAAACAAAAACCACATGATCATCTCAACAGATGAAGAAAAGGCTTTTGATAAAATTCAACATTGCTTCATGTTAAAACCCCTCAGCAAACTAGGTATTAAAGGAACATACCTCAAAACAGTAAGAGGCATCTGTGAGAAACCCACAGCCAGTATCATTCTGAATGGGGAAAAACTGGAAGCATCCCCTTAGAGAACTGGAACAAGGCAAAGATGCCCAGTGTTACCACTCCTATTCAACAACAGCACTGAATGTCCTAGCCAGAGCTATCAGGCAAGAGAAATAAATAGAAGACATTCAAACAGGAAAATAGGAAGTCAAACTATCTCTGCTTGCAGATGATACCTACAAAACCCCACGGTCTCTGCCCAAAAGCACCTAGATCTGATAAATTCAGCAAAGTATCGGGATACAAAACCAATGTACAAAATAGTAGCATTTCTGTATAGCAACCACATCAAAGCTGAGAGCCAAATCAAGAATTCAATCTCATCAAGAATGCCAAAAAATGAATAAAATACCTAGGAATAAAACTAACAAGTGAAGTGAAAGATCTCTACAACAAGAATCTCTACAACAAAACACTGCTCAAAGAAATTAGAGATGACACAAACAAATGAAGTAGCATTCCATGCTCTTAGATACAAAGAATCAGTATTGCTAAAATGGCCAAACTACCCAAAGCAATTTATAGATTCAACATTATTCCTATCAAACAACTAATAACATTCTTCACAAAATTAGAAAAACAATTTTAAAATTCCCATGCAACCAAAAAAGAGCCTTAATAGCCAAGGTAATTCTAAACAAAATGAACAAACCTTGAGACATCATATCTGACTTCAAACTATACTACAAGATTACAGTAATCAAAACAGCATACTACTGGTACAAAAACAGACATAAGGACCATTAGAACAGAATAGAAAGTTCAGAAATACTGTCATACACCTATAGTTATCTGATCTTTGACAACGGCAACAAAAGCAAGCAATGGAGAAAGAACTTCCTATTAAATAAATGATGCTGGGATAACTGGCTAACCATATGCAGAATACTGAAACTGAACCACTTCCTTATACCATATCCAAAAATTAACTCAAGATATATTAAAGACTTAAATGTAAAACTATAAAAACCCTGGAAGATAACCTAGGATATATCATTCTGCACCTAGTCCCTGGCAAAGATTTCATGGTAAGATGCCAAAAGCAATTGCAACACAAACAAAAATTGACAAATAGGACCTAATTAAACTAAAGAGCTTTCTGCACAGAAAAAGAAATTATCAACAGAGCAAATGGACATCATATGGAATGGGAAAAAATACTTGCAAACTATGCATCTAACAAAGATCTAATATCCAGAATCTGTAAAGAACTTAAATTAACAGGCAAAAAATAAACCTCATTAAAAAGTAAGGAAAGGGCATGAACACTTTTCAAAAGAAGACATACCCATGGCCAACAAGCATATGAAAAATTGCTCACTATCACTAATTATTAGAGAAATGCATATCAAAACTTCAATGAGATACCATCCAATATCAGTCAGAATGACTATTATTAAAAAGTCAAAAAGTAACAGATGCTGGTAAGGTTTCAAAGAAAAGGGAACACTTGTATACTGCTGGTGGGAATGTAAATTAGTTCAGCCATTGTAGAAAGCAGTGCAGCAATTTCTCAAAGAACTTAAAACAGAATTACCATTTGACCCAGCAATCTCATTATAGGGTATATACCCAAAGGGATGTAAATTGTTCTACCACAAAGACGCATGCCCTGATATGTTTATTGCAACAACTATTCACAATAGAAAAGACATGGAATCAACCTAAATGCCCATGAATGGTACATTGCATAAAGAAAATGTGGTACGTATTTGTGTATGTACCACATATATAAATGTGGTATATATACACATGTAAATGGAATACTACACAGCCATAAAAAAGAACAAGATCATGTCCTTTGCAGCAACATGGAGGCCATTATTCTAAGCAAACTGAAGCAGGAACAGAAAACAAAATACTGCATATTCTCACTTAGAAGTGAGAGCTAAACGCTGAGTACATATGGACACATAGAAAGGACAACAGACACTAGGGCCTACTTGTGGATGGAGGGTGGGAGGAGGGTGAGGATCAAAAAACTACCCATCAGGTACTATGTTTATTACCTGGGTGACAAAATAACCTGTCCACCAAACCCCTGTGACCCACAGCTTATCTATATAACAAACCTACACATGTTACTCCTGAACCCAAAATAAAAGTATTTTAAAAACCATGCTGGTGTCTGTGTATGTGCAAATATATGGGCAAATTGCAAATAATTCATGTTTTTGCTTTAAAAAGTAATATATGAAGTCGGTATAGACTCTTAGTTATTTGTACAAAATATAGTAAATAATTCAAAGAAACAAAACTTTAAAACTTTTAAAAAATAAACAAACATAAATAGAAACTCACAACATATATACATATATGCATAGGAGTATAAATATAATCTACTTCCCAGCAATTCCACTTTGAATCTACCCCCACAGAAAAAACACACCAGGATGCAGAGAATATTTATTGTTACATTGCCTTTAGTGACAAAAACTGGAAACAAAGTTAATTTTCATGAATAGGGAATTGAATGTATAAATTATGGTGTATCCATAACATAGAAATAATATTTAGTCACTGAAAAATAAGTTAAATCTGCACCTGTTGACTCTGAAACAGTTGGGCAAAGTTTAGAGTGGGAAAAACAAAATACAGACAACAATGAAAGCTCTATATTTGCATTTACATGTGTGAATATTATGTATGTTTGTATTTCCATCTAGATAGTATTAAAGAGTCTGGACAAATAAGGAAGGATTTATACTACACTGTTAACAGGGTTTACTTTAAGATGGATGATCCTGTGTTGAGTGTCAAGGAAGATGTTCAGTGAAAAGAAGAACCAAGGGGGGAAACGGATAAGAAAACAAGAATATCAGCTCTTGGAGGGAAATAGCATGTGTAGAATTTTATCTATACATTTGTGCAAAGTTGTAGGGGGAAAATTCATTACTTTATAGATGGGTGATGCTAGATAAGGTGTCTCCTCATATCATGGGTATGAACCAAAAACAACTTCTGCTACTGCATAGCTGAGGCTTTTTTCCCCTCAATTATGAATCCATCATGAATATACTTTTTTTTTTTTAGAAGAGAAACTAACTTTAGCAGTCATATGGATTCCTAAGATGGCTACCAGCCATGAAAATCCCAGAGTAGAAAGAAAAGCAACTCCAAGCCAGACTCATCAACACACCAGAGTTGAAGGCCAGGGCAAGGAATGTAGGTGTCCCAGTGCCTGGCACCAGTTCCACCATTCGAGGTGGCCTTGGACAGCCATAC
The DNA here is from genome assembly GCF_000951035.1 of Colobus angolensis palliatus. Taxonomy (NCBI): domain Eukaryota; kingdom Metazoa; phylum Chordata; class Mammalia; order Primates; family Cercopithecidae; genus Colobus; species Colobus angolensis. Next base: position 1,467,476 of record NW_012115699.1, on the reverse strand, counting down.
AAAGCCTCAAAGTTAGCCAAGGGCTAGGCAGGATGGAGGCAGGGAGAGAAGGCGGGCTGACCTGCGTTCCAGTCCCTATGCAAACCTGGAAGGTGAGCAGGGAGAAGGACCCCTGATGCCACCCCGTGCCGGCTCCGACCGGTAGGCTGATAGGCGGGCAGTCATTGTGGGACTTTAAGCAGAGTGACGAGGTTTGATTTATAAAACTTCTGCCTGAAATATTCGCTTTTTTTCCACCCTCAACCTCTTCCCATCCTAACTCATTCTTCACGCTTCTTCACGGATGAGATTTTCTTCCATCTGTACGGATACCCCTCATTGTTTAGGTTGGGTGGCCTCTCTCTTCTCTTCTCACTCAGGGCTTAGTACCTTTGGTCATCATAATACCGCCCGTTTTGTATAGTTAATTGCTTCTCCTTTCTCCTTCACCATCCTGTAAGTGCTTGTTCATCCCCAGCCCCAGTGCCCAGCACAGTACCTGCTTCAAAATATCAACTTGCTGTACTAATGGAGGATAAATGGATTAATGTTTACTTTTTAACTATTTCATATTTATTTTATATTTAGCTCTTATTACATATTACATATTTAGATTTTATTCAATTAGCTTTCTTGTTCTCCCCTAACCACTGAGTAAAGTTCCTTTTGAAAACGTCAACCTGGCTCTATTGGACAGGGAGAAAGAAGAAAAGATAATTTTAAACAGCTTAGAAGGACAATTAAAGATAGAGAAGGTTTCCCCTCCCCCCAACCTCTCTCTCCCCCCGCATCCCCTTCCCTCTCCCTTTTCCTCCCTCTCTCTGTCAGCTCTTTGAGACGGTGGAAGCCTCAAGGAGGGATCCAAGGTGGAGGAGGCATTCCTTTCCACAAAGCCCTCCTGTGCAGCCGCTCTAAATAAAGGGACGCTGTTCTCTTCAAGGCATCTCTGGAGTTTTCTATGCAGTGTTTACGGGTGCCTAGGAGAACCTGGCAAAGCAATGTGCGACTCCTATATACGCTAAAATCCCAGGCTCCGAAAAAAAACAGAGTGAACCAGCAGATTCCCCTCCCCAGCGTGGGATCCAATTTTTGCCCAGCATAAGTGTGCGGTCAATTTCCCAGCCTTAAAGCGCTTCCCGAGAGGTGATTTGAGTGCTCACGGTACCAATGCGTAAACGCCGCTCCCAGGCGGGCGCGGGCGAGAGCCAACTCCAACCTGTGCGCAAGTGTTTACTGCCGGTCCGCGCTCGCGTCCCACAGCTCCGAGTCCCCGCGGTGAAAGGAGGGGGCAGGGCAAAAGGGTAGATGGGGCCCTGAGGACTCCCGGGGTTCAGTTTTCCGCGGAACTCGAAAGGCCTGCAGCAGTCTGGCGGGAACACGCTGCGGAGCTCATTCCATCTTGGCTTCTCCAAAAGGGTTCATACGGACTGGCGAGTCTTTCCCCTGCCTCCTCCAAGTGCCTGACACCAGTTCTACTATTTGAAATGGTCTTGGACTGGGATACGAGGCCTCAAAGTCACGAGAGGGCAGGGCAGGATGGAGGTGGGGAGAGAAGGCGGGCTGACCTGTCCTCCAGCCCCTATGCAAACCTGGAAGGGGAACAGGGAGAAGGATCACCGATGCTACCTCGGGCCCGGCTCTGGCCTGCAGGCTTGGCAGGCGCGGAGGCGGAGGCTGCCAGGTCCCCGGGAGGCAAACGCAGCGCCGCAGTGGGTGCTGGCGGAGAGCCCAGAGCCGCGCGTCTGAGCGACAAGCTGCCTATGAGTGTGGCTTCTGCACTCACCAAGCTTCGCAGGGAGCTCAGCCCTGTCGCCAGTGCTTGAGCAGAGGCTCATCCAGAGGGGTCAGGTGGAGGGCTCAAATGGAGCTTCTCCTGGAACGAGGGGCCCAGGCACCAGGGTGGCTGAGGAAAGTGTCCTCAAAGCTTAGAGTCTGTCACTTCCCAGGTGAATCAGCTCGCCAGGGAATGGAGCTAGATATTTTGTGGGGGTGTTTCCTAAACACAGTCTCAGGAAAGTTGTTTTCGGGACACCTGGACCAGGGAGTCGCCTCGGGCTTCTCGGTAGCTGGAGTGCGGCCCGGAGCGCGGAGCTGGCACATCGCACCCACACATGCCCGTTTCCCATTGCCACAGGCAGGCCGCCTCTGCAGAGCTGTCGCAGGGCTCTGGGCTTCCCTCCCTGGAAGCTGATTGTCCTCCACTCCAGCTGTTTCCCAAATCTTGCCTTCCTCCCAGCACCCCTAGTGCAACGACGATTCCAGCTGCGGACCACATCTGTCTCCGTTACTTCGAAGCCACCTACTGCCCCCTCGCGGAGTGCGTGGGGCTCCCGGCTCGCAGACTCCCACGGCAAGTAGCAAGCAGCAAAAGGCGTGGTAGCTGCGGCGGTGGAATGAGATAGTTGTCAACAGCTGGCGCAGCTGCCGCGCTGCGCACCGGGACTGGCGAGTACGCAGCCCAGGTACTGCCCCTTCCCAGTGACGTCTCTGCAGCGGGTTATAAAAGCCTCGTGCGCAGCTAACTGCCGAGCTGAGCAACCCGAACCGAGAGGTGCCCGCGAAACTGCAGGCGGCGGCAGCGGCAGCAAAAGCGAAGGAAAAATCTCAGCTGGACACGGAGCTCCAGAATCCTGACCATAGGCTCAGAACTTTTACAGGTCGCGCTGCAGTGGGCCCCCACTTCGCTCCTAAGTCCTCATATAGCACAGGGCTTTGCCTTTCACGGCGGAGGAAGGGGAAATAGGAGTTGCAGGGAGCAGCAGGTGCATAAATCATAAAGGCGGGGATCTCTTGCTTCTTAGAACCATGACCGGTGGAATTTCTTTCCCTTTTTCAGTTTAACGCAAGAGAGATGCTGTCTCCAGACTTCTGAACTCAAATGCCTCCTGAAGCTTGAAAGTGGAGGAATTCAGAGCCACCGCGGGCAGGCAGGCAGCGCATCCAGAAGCGTTTATATTCTGAGCGCCAGTTCGGCTTTCAAAAAGAGTGCTGCCCAGAAAGAGCCTCCCACCCTCCTGTCCGACTTAAGCAGGACCCTGAGCCCCAGGCGCCAGCCACAGGACTCTACTACAGAAGGGGGTTGTGTGCAGGTAGTAAGGTTTTACCACCTAGCTTCAAAATGGATAACGTCCTCCCGGTGGACTCAGACCTCTCCCCAAACATCTCCACTAACACCTCGGAACCCAATCAGTTCGTGCAACCAGCCTGGCAAATTGTCCTTTGGGCAGCTGCCTATACGGTCATTGTGGTGACCTCTGTGGTGGGCAACGTGGTAGTGATGTGGATCATCTTAGCCCACAAAAGAATGAGGACAGTGACCAATTATTTTCTGGTGAACCTGGCCTTCGCGGAGGCCTCCATGGCTGCATTCAATACAGTGGTGAACTTCACCTATGCTGTCCACAACGAATGGTACTACGGCCTGTTCTACTGCAAGTTCCACAACTTCTTCCCCATCGCCGCTGTCTTCGCCAGTATCTACTCCATGACGGCTGTGGCCTTTGATAGGTGAGATTAGCCTTTGTGAAAAGGCGAGAAAGTGCTCATAGAGAACCATGGCATTGCTATGAGGTTTGGGGCTGGATGGGGTATGGGTCAAGGGGAAGATTGGCCACCCATGCTCTGAGGGTTTTTTTTTGCTGATATCAACTGAGTCAGTTGTTGATGGGAACTTCATCTTATCTATTTTAACATTTTTTCTCCTCTTTTTTACCCATCACTAATCTCTCTTCCTTTCAACACACATCCCCCTTTTCTTCATTTAACTCCCCTTTCTTCATCTCTTCTCCACTCATCTTCCCAAACTTTCAACTTCTGCTTTGCTCCTTTTCATATATTCCTTCTCCCCTTTACCCTTGCAGGCTGCAAACAATACCTAGGGCTTGGTCAAGGGACTAGACCCTGGATGGGGCTTTGTAAATTCCTCTCGGCCTATTATTCTGTCAGACAGCCTCTTGTTGCCTTCATGTTTTAAGTACACCTAGAGGATTCTAGAACTTTCTGCTCCCACTGCAACTCTCCAGTTTTTTGTTGTTGTTGTTGGTTGGTTGGTTGGTTGGTTGTTTGTGTGTGTGTGTGTGTGTGTGTGTGAAAGAGCATTTCATCAGTATCATAAGATACTCAGAATTCTAATTCAGTTTACTCTATAATGCTAGGAATTCTCATTCAGGAATGAGAGACAACTATGCTATCCTTAAGAAACTCTGCAGATAGGGATCCAGGGAGCTTACCAAGAGGTGCTCTAAATTTCTCCTACAATGTAAAAGTTATGTATTTAGCCTGTCTTTATCCAAGAGAAACATGCTTGGCAAAGGCATTTATTTGAGAGCTCTTCCGTTCCTGCAACCAACAGGTTAGGGTTCCCGAAGCTGATTGAAAGTGAAAAGGTTGGCATTTCAAACACTGGGGCTGGTATTCTGGAATAAATGGCTCTTCAGGTAACATGATGGAAAATTGATTATTGTAGCACAGCTCTATTGGTATTGTCTCCTTTGTGAGTATCTTAGGTCTCCAATGTGTATGTCTATGTGTGCACAGGTGTTAAATGTTTACCTGGGATGTGAAAGTGTGTTTAAAACACCTACCACTGTGATTTTAAAAATGGATTCTTTTGATGTCCTTCCTGAGATAACTGAATGTGAGAAACCCAAAGAAGGAGCTAAGACAAAACTTCAAAAAAAAATTCCAAACTATTAACCCTCTTTGCATAAAGATTGTTTATAACTTGCAATTTATCAGAAGCCTTTTTTAGCTCCTGTAGTCAATGAACACTTTTAGAATCAGGGCAATCTTCATTTCCATCCTTTGCAGTGGTGTCCAAATACTGATTTGCTAGTTCCATGTACATCTCTCTATATGTAGCTCCTATGTGCTTACTATGTTTTATGTAAAACAGATTGTGGAAAATCAGTGTATATTTTAAATGTAGATGGTAAACCAATTACTCAAAGTGGGAGTGAAATGAATTACTTTGCAAATTTATCTTTTGTACTACACTGATTTTCAGATATTCAGTTTGCTGAAAGTGAGGTACACCTGTAAATCTTTCTGCACTGACATGCTCCTTTAATCTCATGACAACTTCCTTAAACTTAAAAAAGTCAATAGCATGATATATAAGTGAATATCTGGGTAGTGAAACCTGATGCTATTTAAGCCTTTCACACACTCTCTTGATGCCCCCTAAATTAGAGGGGAAGCTTTTTGGGGAGGGGGTTGTTTTTTCTGCACTGGGGCTTTGCACAAGCTCTAGGAAGACCTGTCAGTCAGTGTGAACTGGAGCTTTCAGTAGCTGATGGAGCACCAGCAGACAGCTCTCTCCGTTTGGCTTACACAGAAACATGTTCTGCAGCCCTGATCTTTCCTCTGGAACTTAGAAGGTTAGGGGTGGGGATAAGAGTCAGAGTCCGCACAGTGGATTGGGCAAGGAGCCAGATTTCAGCTCCATTGTTGTTTTTCTCCAAGTAAACCATCGCAGAGCCCTGACCCTCTGTGATACCTGCTCAGTGAGATCAAAAGTTCTCAGATGCCAGAGCTTTAGGAAATGACAGCAACAGGGAATGTCACCATGTTTCCAACATACAGATACAGCCCAGGGAGGTTATCAATGGCATGCCTATGATTAGAGTTCAAGGCAGAATTAGGGATGAGACTTCAGGTCTCTGTCTCCATGTCTGCCAAGTGCTCCTTCTGTTTTTCCTTGCTTAGCCTGGTGAGCACACTATAAACTCATCCCCTCAGGCCTTCCAGTGAATGTATTTCCTACATGTGTGGTCATCCATTCTCTCCTGGAAAGAAAGGAGGATTTAAGTCCTCTCCCTGTAAGTTATCTCTCCTTTCTCCAGCATGGAAATGCAGACTAAGAGGAAATATTAAATCAGCTGTTTGTATATTCCTTGAATTTTTAACAGACAACCTTTGAATCAAGTCTTTAAAAATAACAGCAGTGTGGTTTTCCTGATTGTAAAATTAAACCTGTTCACTGCAGAAGACTTGGGAAATATGAAGAGCACAAAAATCCAGTCCCCTTTACCTAACCGACCACAAACAACACCTGCTAACATTTGAATTTCTCTTTTATGACTAGTACACTACATAATTGAGGTTAGATTCTATATAATTTTTTAGCCTACGTTCTTCCATTGGTATTAATGAAAGACATTAATAACACCTTCCTGTGTTATTCAAAAGTTTTCAGAAACATGATATTAATGGCTTCATACTATTCTATTATGTGAATATGCTATTATTATTTATGTAGTCATTTCTCTACTATTGTGTATTTAGTTCATTCCTAGATTTTTGGGATTATAATTAATAATCTAAGGAATATTTATATATGATAACTTTGTTTTGCCTTCTTAATTATTTTCTTAGGATAGATGCCAATAAGTAGAATTACTACATCAAATAAAATGACTTTTTAAAAAAGCTATATCTTCTCATTTTAAAGGATTTTTAAAGGAATTGTTGGGTCAAACTAACTTTGCCAAGTTCCCTATTAGAACCAAGTATATGCAGAGAAAAAACTTCAGCTGCAGATTGCAGTACTAATTTAAATGTTTCCTGTAGTCTTTCTATAAATGGTGGGATAGGGGCAGGGAAGGGAAAAAAGGGAGGGGGGAAAGGACAGGAAGAGAGGAGAAGGAGAGGAGAGGGAAGAAAAGTGGGAAATGGGAAGGGGATAGGAGAGGAGAGGAGGGAAGAAATATCTCTGTTAGAAAGAATTTTATTTTTTAAAGGCAGTGGTTACCTAGAATTTAAAAATGTTTTAGAGACAAATATAGCTAAATAAGATCAGGTTTACCTCTATCTAAACTCCAACAAATACCAGGGATTTTAGCTTTTGAAACTCTATAATTTCTCTCAGAATTTAAAAATTCTTTACAACTATAAAACTAAAAGGTATGTGTGATGTTTCATGAAATTTGAAAATGGGGGACACAGAGAGGTGATGACTCCCTCCCTCAATGTCCTCATTCCCCTAGCCCCCGTTTTCAGGAGTTGGTGACAATTACTGGTTCTATTATGATGCTCTGGCAAGTACTGTGGAGCAGAATCTAAGAAGGGAATAGAGGAAGGGAGGCAATCCCTAAGCCCTACAGGGAACTGGGTAATGGGCAGCAGATAACCTGATTTGAAATAATGCACATAACAACAGGAGCAACAGGGAGGTTCAGACAAGCACTGACCTGGTATCACTGCTTCTCTACCTGGTAGGGGCAAGTATAATTTCAGCAAAATGAAAGGTAACAGTTGCTCACTCAGACTCCAAATAGAGATGGTCTCTCTGAGACCAAAACATATAGTTACCCAGAGAGAGTAATGATTGAAGGCAAAAGAGGCATTGAGTTCTCTGAGAGAGCTGATAACGTGAAAGAGGAACCTAGAACAAAAACATGCATAAATCACAAAAATTTTGTCCACCGAACTCTGGTGTCTACACACTCTGTCTCAGCCATACTCAGCTACCGATTTAAATATCCTGCTTTCCAGGTCTCTATTAGACCTGCAATCTGTCCTTGAACTTTACCTTGTTGGCTGAACTGCAATCTCATTGTTTATCTCAGAGCAGTCTTTCCTCACCCCACCTGGCGGGGGAATTAAATTCCAGGATCCTTTGCACTAATTCAGATATCCCTGGAAACCCATTACCATGCACTGCTGTAATGCTGTGAATGGCCATTCACTAGAAGCTCATTGGCCACAACTGGCCCTGTCTTTTCCAATGTCAGCACTGATGTGGATCAAAATGGAGTTTGTTAATTCTTAGATGGGTCACTTAGATTTCAGGACCTTTCCTCAAGAGGTTCAATGCCCACCTCCTCTCTGAAGCTGCTCCATTACACTCGCCACACTCTCTCCCGACTCCTGGGAGCCTGCAGTGTCCTGAATGGTCAAGGGTGTTACTTTTTAAAGAAACTGGAAGAAATCATAGTTTTAATTCGATGCAAATAAAGAATAATTCTCAACATAAAAGCACATAGTAAAAGCACAAGACGCTGTTACTATTATTGTTGCTGAATTAGAATGAGAATCATGAGACAGAAACACCATCAAACTTAGAAAAAGATATTCAGTGTTGATGCCATCAAGGTAAGGTGATGTTTCCTAACTCACAGCCTTGTTTCTTCCCTCAAAGGGCTATATATGAGGGCAAATAAGACTGATTTAGAGATAACTAAAATATAAGGTATTAAGTAAAATATTTAATATGGGTTGTACAGTTATATTCTATAGGAGACAAGAGGAGGGACATCTTGCCCAGCAGTGATGAATGATCAAGGAAAACCTCAAGACAGGGCAATTGAGTTGGTCCTTGATGATTAGATAAGATTTTTAGAGAAGATGATAAAAAAAAGAAATGACATTTCAGGTAGAAGAAGCTGTATGACAGAAGCATGGAAGTCAAATGTTGCAAAGTGCCTCGGGTCAATGACAGATTGATTTAACTGAAGTGAATTCACAGGTGAATCAGGGAATGAATTGAGGAGTTGCCTGGAAGAAAATAAGAATACTCTATGTTGAATTTAATGCTAAAATACAATGATTAGTTGGAATACCTGAAAAGAAACTTGAGAAGTGAGGTGGGAGAGAATGAAAAGCCGGGATCAAAGAGACAGTATCAGCACAGAATGGTAAGAGGAAATGAAATTAGACGGCAGTGAAGGGAATGGCCATTCTCCTCACTCATCCATCCATCCATACATCAAACCGCTATTGAGCACTTACTGTGTGCCATATTCTGAGGCAGTAAGACGTGACTTTGCCATTGTGATCTGAGTCTTTGGAGTGTAACAAGGTCACAAACAGCATATAACCCAATGCAATCAATGCCATGCAGAGAGAGCAGAGTTAGAGCAAAGAACTACCCTTGGGAATATAGGAAAGACTTCCTGGTAAAAAGAGAAGCAGAAGGAGAGGGAGAGCAATAGGGGAGAGAGGAGGGAGGGGAGAGAAAAGAGAAGGAGGAGACAGAATGAAAGAGAATGAAGAGAAAGAAGAGGAAGAAAAGGACAAAGAGGAAGAGGGGCAGCAAGGCACAGGGAAATGAATGTGTTTTGTTTTTTAATTAATTTCAAGAACACTGGATTGGGAATACTCATAATAATTTATTAATATCCATCATTTAGAAACTAGAAAGGAAGTTTTATGTTAATAAAATTGATAATGATACCTTTTATTTATGTTCCCTCCAGTCCATTATCTCATTTAATCCTCATGATGCCAATGAGGATTCTGTTTCAACCTAGAAGAGCGATTAGAAACAATTTCTTTTAGCATTGTCCTCCCACTCTCCACCCCCTCACAGCTTGGAGACCCATGCAATTTGCTTTTGTGTGCCTTAGACATCTGCCTACATGTTCCTGCACTTGGTGGCTTTTGGATGATAACTTATTTAAGGAAAACTGTCATTGGAGGCAGAAAAGCAATGTAAGAGTCCTATCACACAAGAGAAAATATTAGAGGCAATATTTTGAGGAAAATTGACAATATTCCACCTAAATAAAAGTTCAACCCCACAACTTTCCAAACAGGGCCATTATAAAAGTACCAAACTCTGCTTAAATATTCTACTCAATTTTTTCCATTTGTTAAATTCAATAAATTATTAAATCATCACAAAATTATTCCTTTCCTTAAAATGAAATCTGCCTCTTTGGTTTTAGACTGCTCCTACTTGTCTCAGACCTTTTCCATGGAGCAGGCTTTCCAGTAAGTATAAGGATAAGATATTAAGCTTCTATTTATCTTGAAGTGTCCCCAACTCTGGTTAACTGTCCCTGGTTCCTCCAACTTTACATCATCATTAGTCTCTACTGGTTATTTCCATTTGTTAATGGTCCTCTTAAAAGGAGATGACCAGAACGGAGCTACCTTGCTACCATCACTCTGTCTAGGACCACCTAGACACCTTGGACTGGCATCCTCCCTAGTGACCTTGTGTCCTCTTTGACTTAGCTTAGTGCTTATACTAAGATGCTGCCCTTGACCTGCAAGTCTAGCCGAAGTGTCCTTATATTTCCACAGCGTTTATCCCATGGTGTTGCAAATGTCTGTACCTTGTCTATCTCTCCCACACCTCCCTGCTCAGTAGACTGCAAGCTCCATGAAAACAGGGATCCCTTGTTTGGTTTCCTGTTCCCAGCACCTATCCAAGTGCCTGGCACAGAGTAGGTACTCATTAAAATGGGTGCATCATGAGCAAACTGACCATGCTTCTCTTCTGCACACATCAGCCAAAATCTGAAAACCAGACGCCATGCCTCAGGCAGACCATACAGCACACTTATGATGCTGTGCCTTGATGCAAAAGAAAAACTGGGCCAAATTTCTACCTACCATAAAGGTTTGTTACAAAATAGCATGCTTTTGATTCAGAATCCCCTGTTCTAGAATAACCATGGCTTCTAACTCACACTTACCTGTTCCACACTCCAGTTGACTGAGCCTCACAGGATACCTGACCCACACCTTGCCACCTTCAACAGGTATTGTGCCCCAGGAAAAGACTTCCAAGTGGAGGAGGTACTTATTATTTCCGTCCTACCTCCTGTCTACCCAGGCATACCGGAAGCTCAGACAGATGAAAAGTATAAGCACCTCCTCCATTTTATGGGCCCTTCCCTGGCCTAACTGCTGTCAACCCCCTGGATTTTTCTCTAACACCCCCCACTAGCAGCAGGTGCACTCTCCCCTTTACCTGTCCTTGCTGAGGTGAAACCAGCAGAAACCTACCCTCCGGCCGGGCGCGGTGGCTCAAGCCTGTAATGCCAGCACTTTGGGAGGCCGAGACGGGCGGATCTCGAGGTCAGGAGATCGAGACCATCCTGGCTAACACGATGAAACCCCGTCTCTACTGAAAAATACAAAAAGCTAGCCGGGCGAGATGGCGGGCGCCTGTAGTCCCAGCTACTCGGGAGGCTGAGGCAGGAGAATGGCGTAAACCCGGAGGCGGAGCTTGCAGTGAGCTGAGATCTGGCCACTGCACTCCAGCCTGGGCGACAGAGCGAGATTCCGTCTCAAAAAAAAAAAAAAAAAAAAGAAACCTACCCTCCACCCAGCCCTCTAACTCCTGCATCCGCAGTAGTTGTCTGATTATTCACTCCATATTAAAATACCATAGACACAGGAAAATTCCAGCATGCAGTGGTGCATGTGAGGTCCTACGTATGTGAGACAGACTGGGGAACTGGCTTACATTGCCCCAAACTTCCCTCTTGCCACCTTGAGAGACTTCAATTCCACCTCAGTGGAAGGGGAAATATGAGGCTGTCTGGATGAGGAGTACCAAGGATGAAGAGGTGCTTTAATGATGGCCTGGAGACATACTCATCAGCATGCGTTTTAACGCAGCATATGAACTGCTCAAGGAAATTTGTCTAAACAGCCCTAGGCCTCATCTCCTGCCCTTCTTTTGTATAGTTCTTAATCTACTTTCCAATTCAGCTTTATCACTATGTTTAATATTTGGGATTCCCTGTTGAGTGCCTTTCATGTCCTTTGTATGAGCATGCCCTTTAATAACCTTACTCCTAGCCTTTGGCAGTAGAATGGTTAAGCAAGAGCCCAGGTGATGGGTTCCAGTGCTGGTTCTACCACTTACTAACCGTGTGTACATATGCAAGGTATTTAACCTATCTGGGCCCCCAGTTTCCTCAACTGATAAAATGGATATAATGAAACTTACCTTGTAGAATACTGTTGCAAGGAGAGAGGGAAAGATTTGAAAAGCCTCTAACTTATTGCCTGACATCCTCTAAAATATCAGTTAATAGTAATTAATATTATGCTCTCTAGTAAACTGTGACAAACAATCATATCCATTATACAAGTCCATTCTTGTCTCAGCCTCCTCCTGGATTCCTTCTACATCAAGTACAATAGCTACAGGGTAAACACTTATGTTCTTCCCCCTAAAGATGGTAGTTTAAAACTGTCCTGACTAGGTCAGCAAATCTCTTGCTAAATGCTTTTCAGCATTCTTTCCATCTTTGGAAATGTACACACAATCTACCAGTTGTATATCATGGTCCAGAAAACACAAATGTTTTCTTTTATACCATCCCCTAAACATTCATTTCCAATCCTTTATGTCGCAAAGTCACCACCCTTATATGGAGTGAGAATCATTATTTAATATCTGAATGAGAATGCATTCATTGCAAAAAGCTCTTACAGCTGCATGAGTTTTAACTGATATTCAATTTGTTGAAGTTACAGTGTTTTTTAGCCTTTGAACTAAGTTTTCTTATAAATCATGGAAGTTTTCTTATAAATCTAGTTTGTGTGTGTTAAAGTATGAAACATTCGTTTGCCTTTGTTCTTTGACTAAAGCTCAATAAATTGTTAAACATGAGACAGAATACTTCCAACTAAATATTTGAACACAATTTTCAAACTTAATCAAATCAACCTTACATATTTTTGTTAGTCACAATTTTTATAAGCTTAACAAATCAAATAATCTTTAAAAATGTAAACAGTATTTATAAACTTGATTAATTAAATTCCTCTAAGCATTTCAAACTATACTCACAAATTTGATACATCTGGCTTTGTTAAAATCTTAAAATCCCTAACAGGAAGACTTACAAACAGAAGAAACAAAACCTTTCACAGGACTTACTTAGCTCTTGTAAGACTAATAAATCAAAACTTCTAAATTTAGCATACAAATTATCTTAAAGCATTTCAACCTCCTGAGAATTAAACGGATAAATTCAGGTTCTCCTGAGCATCCAAACATTGACTACAAAATTAATTCGTTAAATCCTCCTAGGTGTTACAATTAAAATTGCAAATCTTGTAAGTCAAATTCTCTAATATATCAGATTCTCATTTCCAACATCTTAAAAGCAAATCACATACAAAGGAACGTGTATCGATCACAGAACTCACTACTACACATGCACTACTTACATAGAAGTACCATTTCTTTATTGCCTACTTACTTTTTTAAAATGTCTTCTTAGGGTTACAAAGTTATACAAACAAAAGTGGTAGAATCATCTTCTCTGTAAGAGGCAGCCAAGGTTCTGGAATCAGGGGTTTAGTTGGAGACCCAAATCTGGCAATGCCTCACAGGGGTCTTGCCCAGAGCTGCATCCCAATACCTGAGCCCCTCTCACGGTGAAGCTCCGTCTGCCTGGTGCCTACAGAGTCCACTCACGCTTTTCCACTGGAATCGAGTTTTGTAGTTCCAGTGTAAATCCTTAACTGATTCACACAGATGGAATCATGCACAGCCTCACCCCACCCCTAGTTTGCATCCTTTATCTACCTGATTAAATTTAACTATATCCTACATTTTACCTTTCTATTAACATGGAAAAAATGACCAAAAAGAAAAAAGAATCACCACAAGACCTTGTCCTGAAGTTGCCTTTTTGAGATTTTGAGGTCATGAAAAATATGTGCCAGATTTTTTCTGGGTGTATCCTATTTACCCACATAAATCATCAAAAATAGGGTAGTATGTGTTGGGTTAACAAAACCAGGCTCTCGGTATGGTTCCAAACTGTACTCTTATAAAGAAGGTCTACATAGCAGCTTCCTTGCCTCTTGGCATGAGGTCGTCAGTGGCAGGGACCTTCTTCCTGGAGCCTGAAAACCATCTAGTACCCTTGAATCCTTCAACCGGATGATTAGAGATTCCTTCTTTAGATTAACTGGGTTTCCCCTTCAGGCCAGAGCCTTATGGCTTTTTCATGGCTCTAGGAGTGCTGGGTTTCTTCACCTTCCCTTCCACTTTATCGCCATTATTTCAAATAATAAAAAATAATCTGCAATGATACTCTGCCTTTACAGCTCAGCCCAGTGCCCTAAGCCACAGATGGACTGATGGGCAGCCACCTTCACAAATCACACAGCTGCCTGAGCTCATGAGGGGAGGGTGCTGAGCAGTCATGCTGGCAACACCTCTGTTCTCTCTATCATAGAATATAATTGAGACACTAATTTTTAAAACCCTCATGTGCACATTGAGTGGCATGTGAGGAGATTAGGAGCATCAGCTTAAATACCCACTTTGTATGATTTACTAATTTTATTTTGCTGTGGAGAAACATCCACTTGAATAGTTAATATGTTTTCATAAAAGAATTTGTCTGACTCTGAAAATGTTTAAACAAAAGAAAACCCTACAAACAACTGAGATACTCTTCTAAATAGTCCCAGCGAGCCAAGGGGAAAGTTCAAATGCCTTTAGAATTTGTGATGGGAACCAAAATGAATGCAGCCCTGGGCTTGAAATACGAGTTAGCTCAACAACTTAGCTGGGTTCTTCAAACATGAGCTAGGAAGATAAAAGAAAACTTCACAGAAATTTTCATCATTTAACAAATTTCATTTTTTAAATTTGTTCCTGAAGTTCCTTTCTCTTCCCAGCTAGAATGATGAGGGGTCTGGAAGTCAATGTGTTAAAGATTCAGCTAGATTACCTGCCAAATCAAAGCCATCATAGATTTTCAATGATCCAATTAGGACACTGGCATCCTAAGACTTTAGGCAGAATGCAAAGAAGGCACAAATACTATCCCCTTCGTTTTTGGTGGTTTCCCTCCAATAATGCTATAACCAGCTAGAGTGTGCATTGAGGCGCTCCCCAATCCTGCCTCACAAATGCAGGATCCCAAATTACTGCTCCATTCCCTTCAGAGCCAATTCAATTTAGTAAGTTGAGTTGAACCAAGAGAAGAGCAGCTAATTAAAATCACACTAAGGTACAAACAATATGGACGTCTTTCTACCTGCAAGGTCCTATTTGTATCTTAAAACGGGAATGTGTTCATTCTAGTTACCTACTCCTTGAACAGGAAAGATTGTAGATAATTAAAACAAACTTAGTCCTCGGAACTGTGCCAATACGGAATGTAAGAGGTGCTGGAGTTGAGGTAATACAGAAGTATCCAGAGTTTGGCTTTCAAAAAATAGTCCCAGGTATGCCCCAAGGGATCTGCTGGAGGATACTGGGGGGCGGGCAAGGGAGGGGTCTGTCACCATGAGCTGTCAAACTGCTGTTGAAAGACCTTTTCCTGTCACAGGCGGAATTACCTTTGCCCTGAGGTGCTAGTGAATTCTGTATCTGTTTGGGTATTTGCTTCCGTCTTCTTCAGACTTCTTATAAGTCACTAATTGTCTTGATAAATATATAATATCTTTACAACCTGGAAGGATGTTAAGAAGGGACTGTAGAATATATTCTCAGCCAGTCCAGTGGGTTGGGGTTAAGGGCAGCAGGGCAGTGCTGCTGAGATGGCCAAAGCAAATTCTTCACCTCTCCTGCATCTTCATCAATGAATTTGTGCTGTTTACAAATCCTGGAGTGAGGGCCAGTTTTCCAAGAGCTGGGCTTTCTGCCAGGGTCTGTCTGGACCCACATGTCATCTGGAAGCTTTCATCCTTTTTTCTTTGTCTGCATCTTTCCTTTCTTTTTTTCTGTCTACACCTGGATAAAAATTCCTTGCTTCATTTCCTCCCAATCCTTCCTCAGCATTTTGAAAATAGCACAGCTTCAATAAATGTCAGTGACTGAAAAATGGAGATGAAACAGATGAAAACAAAAACTGCTGTATATAAAACAGTTGATGAGTACAGCAATAGAAAAAATGCAAATTACTAACATTCTGATTAAGCAGATGAGTCCAGAAGGATCCTGAAAGGATTCTTGAGGCTGTTCATTTAGGTAAGAACTTAAGCCACCTTTTTTTCTTTTTTTAAGAAAAATAACTTACTGTTGAATATTACCTGCACAACTCCAATGTTTTTCTGATCACATTTTAGTTTAAATTATAGTTTAATATACTTAAATTATGGATAAATCATAAAATATTACATATTAAAAAGAATTAGCAACTTACAAAAAAATACTTTGAAGAAAAATAAATGTAAAATCAATGCTCATCTCGCTGCCCAAGCACCACTATTGTCAAATCTTAGGAATTATTTCAAGCCAAGACTTCTTTCTTTCTTTTTCTTTTTCTTTCTTTCTTTTTTTTTTTTTTTTTTTTTTTTTTGAGACAGAGTCTTGCTCTGTTGCCCAGGTGGAATGCAATGGCATGATCTCAGCTCACTGCAATCTCCGCCTCCCAGGTTCAAGCAATTCTCCTGCCTCAGCCTCCTGAGTAGCTGGAATTACAGGTGCAAGCCACCACACCCAGTTAATTTTTGTGTTTTTGGTGGAGACAGAGTTTCACCATGTTAGACAGAATGGTGTTGCTCTCTTGACCTCGTGATCCGCCCACCTCAGCCTCACAAAGTGCTAGGATTACAGGCGTGAGCTACTATGCCCAGCCCAAGACTTTCTTTCTATGCATAGAATCTTCATAATTATAGTCCTACAGCATATACAATTTTATTTTTGTTTTACATAATAAAGTGAGAAATATTTTATGTAGTAAACTTTATTCTATAAGATCATGCCAAGTGGTTACAAAGTATCATAATTTAAATAATCCCTCATGCTTAAACCCTGGGGATGTTTTGAGATTTTGCTACAACATATAATTTGTCATCAATATGTTTTAGCAAAACTAGCACACATGGATGATTATTAGGATAAGTTCTTAGAAGAAAAGTTGTTTGTTCAGAGTATTAGCCATCTTAAGCCTTTTGCTTCATTCTGTTAAGTCACTCTTCAGAAAGCTTTAGTAACTTGCAGCATGAATCAGAATATATAGATCCAACATATGGAGTGTTCCTTTATCCATATTCCTAACAATTTTACAAAAATCTTTTTCAATTTAAAAGATTAAAATGTTAGTTATGTTTGCATTTCTTACTAGTGAGTATATTTTAATATATTTGTTATTCTTTTGTATTTGTGAATTAATAGAGTTTTAAATTTAAATCTTAATTTTTAAATTCCATATTGAATTGCAGAAACTATATGTTGAGGCTGTATTAAAGGCTATAACCTTTTGACTGGTATGTGAGGCAAAAAGTTTTTATATTTCAGGTTAAAATGTTCATTTCTTTTTCAGTGATTATTTTATATTATTTTATGTTGTTATTTCTATCTGCCTTCTCTTTCGTGCTTTCTCCCTTTGTTATTATGCTTAAAAAGACCTTCCTCAGCTCAACAGTAGACAAATATGCATAAATAATTTCATTTACTATACTTTTCATAATTTAGAAGTTCTTATTTAATATTCCACTCCAATGATTTAATATAATTAGATTACCTCTTTTTTAAATGCCATGTAAGTTTATCCTATTGTTCAAACACCATTTATTGATTGATCATTTCCCTACAGATTTGAAATATTACTTTGTCCTACAATGAATTTTATTTATGTTTAGGCTTTCTCTGATCTATCTACTTTGTTGACAATTTCTTTAATCGTATCAACATGCATATATGCTTCCTGATAAGTTCTGGATTCATAATCTAAAATACTCCTATGGATAAGTCATGTTGAAATTTTTACTGGAAATACAATAGACGCATTAAATTTAGAAATTAGCTTTGGAAAGAATTATTAGCATATCAAGTTTTTTTTCAGTGTATGAACATGATGCATAGTCCATGTAGTCGAACTTTTAACATGCTTTATAGGATTTTACACTTTTCTTCTATAGATCCCACACATTTTTTAAAAAGCTTTGTTACATATTGCAGAATACATAATATAGAAGCTAATATATATTACTACATATGTTGTAGATAAATTATAAATATAAATTTAACATTTTTGGTTGCTAATGAAAATACAATATTTCCCCTTGTTTTTTTTTTTAATGGATTATTATTGGTGTACTAGAAGGTTATTGATTTTTTAATAGTTATTTTGAAACTAGCTATCTTAATAAGTCCTGTAATTCAATTGAAGCTCTAATGATTTTTCTGTTTTTTTTTCTCAGGTTTTCCTCAGATAATGGCATAATCTATAAATCATTGTCATCTTTAATCTTACATCTAGTGTCTGTGTCCTTTACTTTTTTTATTAGATCTTTTAGAACAAGTTAATTAAAACTCATGATCATAAGCACCTTTTTTTAACCTGTGATGGTAATGTTTCTCTTAATATAATTGTTAAATATGTTGCCCATTGGCTTAAGACAGACGTTTAAAAATTACATCATTTAATTTCTAGTTTACTAAGAGATTTAATCAAATCTAGATATTTAATTTGCCAATTGTGTTTTTGGCATCTATCAATACATTTTACCCTATTGCCTGCTTTCCTAATCTTCAACTGTTCTAGAACTCCTAGAATAAACAATACCTGATCTTGTGCTTTGTCCTTTTAGCACACTACTAGATTTACTTGCTAACATTTCACTTAATGGTTTTACATCTTTGCTATAAAATACAACTCACATAAGCTTTAACTTTTAATGCTGTCTTTTAAAGTTTAGGTTCAGGGCCATGAATAAGTGAAATGAGTATTTTCTAAAATTCTGTTGACTGAAATAAGTGAACTTCAGTGAGAAGCTTTTCTGCCAACCAATTTCCTAAATAATATCAATTCCTTATTTTTCTCTGTTTACTCATCACACAGTAGCACAGGACTTTCACTGAGACTTTCAGGTGAGGCAAAAGAATAAAAGAAATAACACAATACGTTTTTGACACAGAAAACTAATGGGAATGGAGTCTTCACAGTAGTTTGAACACTTTTACCCCTTCAGCTTAAGGGCTTTGCCAGACAATGATATAAAAGCAGAGAAAGAACCCCAGCTGTGTACTCCTTTCTGGGGTGATCAAGGCAAACGCCAGCTCCGGGCAGAGCAGGGGAGGGAGCACTGCAGCGGTTCTCAGTGAGCAGAACCTCGGTGCTCCATCTTTTTCCTGGCATACTACATAGTTTCCCGAGGAGACACATCCTCATGGGCACAGATTTTGGCAAAACCCTGGGAAATGTAACAGATAAGCAAAGTATAGCAATGCAGACTTTTTCACTTGGCTGTGCATTTTGTAAGACATTTGACCAGACTGTGATTAATATAGCTGTTGATTTAAGGATCTCAATAATTAACATTTAAGAGAAAAAACATAGATAAACGTTGCAATTTTTTTAAATTTAACTTTTCTTTTAAAACATTGAGTTTCATTTATTCCAGGCCCTCCCTTCCCATAAACTATACAAGTAAGACAAGCAAGTAGATACTATCGAAGAAGAAATAGAAATAAATCTTACTTTGTGCCGCTAACGTGTTCTTATTGCATATAAGTTATTGGTTTCTAACATTATTTTTAATACAAGTCAAGTTGGGCACATTTTATTTTTATCATGACTTTTCTTTATTGTTGTCTTCTACTGACACGTTTATGAACACCCTCATGCTTGTAAATGTAGATCTAAATATTTATAGAGCTCCTACATCATATATACCTGAGCTTCAGGGATACAATAGCAAGAATCAAACACTATTTCTGTCCTCCAGGAGCTTACAGTCAATTGGGAGAAATTAGTATAAATAAGACATTAATCCAATGATTATTCAAATCATTGTATAACTATAAACTGTCTTAAGAGCTAGTAAAGAACATTAATGCCATGAGAGTACAGAAATACATCGCTTGACAATGGGGATACATTCTGAGAAATGTATCACTGGGTGATTTTGTCATTGTGCAAACATCATGAACAATGTGTAAGAACTTACACAAATCTAGATAGTATAACCTACAATACACTTAGGCTATATATGGAATACCCTGTTACTCCTTGACTACAAACCTGTACAGCATGTAAGTGTACTAAATACTGTAGGCAATTTGGAACACAATGGCAAGTTTTTGTCTACCTAAACATACCAACCCATAGAAAAGGTAGTGTATTGTGCTACGACATCACTAGGCAGTAACAGTCTTTCAGCTCCGTTATAAACTCATGGAACCACCATCATATACGCAGTCTGTTGTTGACTGAAACATTGCTCTGTGGCACATGGCTGTATATAAAAATTCACAGTCAGTATGGTTCAGGGCTGAGATCTAAAGGAAGAGCAGGAGTTCAGGGTGAGAGTGTCAGCGGTGGGCATTGTGGCAGATGCTATAGATTGACCACAAACAAGCCATTTACAGTTGCCCCCCCTTTGCCGTCCCCTACTAGTGATGCTGTCCACATCCCAGGCTTCCTTGCATGGAGCACAGGCCATGAGACAAATTTTGGGGCAGTGGGGGTACAGGAGAAGTCCCTAGCTTGAACTTCTCTTCCTGAATAAAAAGGCAGTGGCCACGAGGAGAAATACTTTTTCACTCTTAGCTTTCCCCCTTCTTTCTGTCTGAAACACAGGCGAAGAGCACCAGGTTTCATTTATGAGAACAAGCCCTGTGTAATCCTCAGCCCAAGCTAAGGATTGTGGATCAGAAAGTTAGAAAGTACCTGGAATTCCCTTGAGTACATCACTGATCCTCAGACCAGCTCTAAACTGACTAGCTCTGGGCTTCTTGTTAAGAAAGCAATTAAACCTCTAGTTCTTTGAGCGCTTGATAAACAGATGTTCTGTTATTTGTAACCAAATATAGTCTTAACTATTTAAAACGAGTGAGGTCAGGTTGGGAGGAAAGAGTTGTAAACAAGTTAACTGCATTTATGAAAACCCTGAGCAGGAGGAAGCATGACTCTTTGGAGGATCAAATAGTTTTCATTTGTACTTTCCATCTCTTACATTAAAAATTTATCCATGAATAAAATTAAAACAAAAAGGGAAGAAACATAAAATCACAACTTATAAGCACTATGGTAATTCATTACCACCCCAACTATTAATGGAGCCTCAGTAACAGAAACTCACTGCAGGCTGGAGTTCAACCAGATAGTCTGAGCATTATTGGAATTTGACACTATGAATTCATCATTTATTTCATACTCAGAAGAACAAATGAATGAGAGTGGCATGACCATAGGCATAATGTTAAATCCACTATTGTTTTTAAAAATAATTCTAATATCTCATTTTATATGGGGAAGGATAAATTAATTTTAACATCAGACAGTTAAGAACCTGTGGTCTGGAGTATGTTTTCTTTGTCATTATTTTTTTTTTCCCCTTATTGAACTTGCTGAGATTGTATATCCTTTTTTTTTTCCTTTTTAAATTATTTTCCAGATGTTTTTAAAGGAAATTTTGGAAAGAAATTTTTCAAAATGACCCCTCAATTTTTAAATTCGTATTCGTTTTTTAGGCTAATAAAATTAAGAGAAGTGGGAGAATGTTGTAGAGTGGGGAAGAAACAATTGGTAGTGATTCCAAATAGGAAATTATTATGATATTGAGGCAAAATATTATTCAAAACATGGGACTAGGGAAACAAGATTCCAGAGATTTAGGGGTGGAATTGGATGATTTAGTTGGCTATTAGATGTTTGCAAGGGAGTAAAGAGTTACAAATGAGAACGTGGAAGAAGTCAAAGCTTCTCCCAGTTTACCAACTTGAAAGACTGCTGGACAGATGGTTAAATTAGGAACAGGGAGCAGGTTGTAAAAGAGCATCTACATATTCACAGTAAAACGTCTACAATATCCCCTGCAGAAATTCAACAGTTATTTATTGAGCCTCTGTTGTATCAGTTATATATTGCCACAATAATGTTGTGTAACAAACAACCACATGACCTCAGCAGTATACAATGAACAATTATTTAGTTCATTAGTTTGGAGCACTCAGTGAATTTGGGCTGTGCTTGTCTGAATCTCGCCTGGGCTCACTCACATGCCTGGGGCCAACCAGCTGCCAACTGATCTAATCTGGGCCCTGGAGGGATGACTGGGGCCACTTGGCTCTGCTCCATGTGTCATTCATGCCTCCACAGGCTAGCTAAGGTATGCTCTCATGGTTATCCTATCACAGCAGGATAATTTTGGATTTGGAACGTGCAAAAGGCACACAGACACATGCAAGCACCTTCTCAAGTCTGTGCTTGTGCCACATCTAATACCTCCCACTGGCCAAAGCAAGTGCTACAGCCAGACCAGATTTAATGTAGGGAAGCTATATTCTACCTCGTCAGTGACAAAACCTGCAAACACTCATAGAAAAGGGCAAGTATACAGAGAGGGATAAATAGTTAGGACCATTAATGTGATTAATACACACATCAACTGTAAGCCAGTACTGTTCTAGATTCTAAGGATACAGCAAAGAACAATAAAAGCCCATATTCTCCATTTAGAGAGATAGACCATAAACTATAACTATAAACTATAAACTATAACCCATAAACTATAAAATATGTAATCTTGAGTACTGATAAGGGTAAGAGGATAGAGAGTCTTGGAAAATAGAAGGAAGCTATTTAAAATAGGGAGATTGCAGAAGGCTTTTCTGAAGAGGTGATACTTGAACAAAGACCTGGAACCTGCCATGTGATGATCTTAGTGAAGGACTTTCCAGGTAGAAGGGACAGCTAGAATAAAAGACCTCAAAACAGGAGTGATATTGGCAATAAAACCTGAGTGTTTGCATTGGAGTGAGTCAGGGTAGAGGCTAGGGAAAAAGGCCATATAGACCACAATTATTAGTCATGGCAGGCTATGATATGCTGGAGTAACAGGCAAACCCCCACATCTCAATGGCTTTATCATGCAGCTTATTCATCACTTTCTCTAAGTCTACTCTATTGTAGGCACAATTTCTGTCCTGTGAAACTCCCTGAAAACATTACTTGATTGCAGATTGTTTCCATCATGTGGCTCAGCCATCTCGACCTGAGCTCCTTGGTTGCTACATTAAAGGAGGAAAGAACTGAGAATTGCACAGGAGGTTTAACCTGTCCCAGTCCAGAAGCAATACACATCACTTCTCTTCACAATCCATTAGCAAGAGCTAGTCACATGGCCAGGCCCAACTTCAAGGGCTCTGGAAAATATGGGCAAGCCTGTGAATATTTAGTGAGCATTAAAAGTCTCTGCCACCACAGGATAAGCTTAGATTTCATTCTATACATGATAAGAAGAAATATGAGGATCATTAGCAGGGAAGGGACATTATCTTATCTACAGTTTTAAAAGATCATTTGGCTGATGTGTGACAAATAGACAGTAGGGGACAAAAGTGGAAGCAGGAAGACCAGTTAGGAGCTCTCCTGTGGTCACCCCAGGAAAGAGATTATGGTAGCTAAAACCAGGGTCTGGTGGTAGACATGGTGAAAAGAGATCAGATTATGGAGACATTTTGAAAGTAAAGTCAAAGGATTTGCTGTTGGAATAGATGTGAAATAGAAGAGAAAAAAGCACAGTCAAGAATGACTCTTAGGTTTGATGCTAAGCAACTGGGAGAATGGTGATTTCATTTATAGAGATGGGAAAGACTGGAGAAGAAATAGGTTTAAGAACAGAAATGAGGAGTCATTTTGGTCCCAGGAAGTTTGAGGTAGGCAGTAGATAGGCAAGTAGAGATACTGCATGAATAAGCAGTTGATTTTTAAACCTGGAGTTCAAGAGAGCGATAATGTCTGGGATACAGATGTGGGACTTACTGACATATAACTAAAACCATAGGACTGTATACAATCACCCAGGAGAAAGAGGAAGATAGAGACATTTTTCCTGCCTGAGCCCTGGCGGACTCTAAATTTAGAAAATCAGGAAGATGAGATGGAACTAGCAAATATGACCAACAAGGAATAACAGCCAGGGAGTTAAGAGAACTAATAGGTAAAGTATTCTGGAAGTTAAATAAGAAAGCATTTCAGGAAGAAGGGGTACCTACTGTGTCATAAACTGCTGAGAAGTTAAGTAAAATGAGGACCAAGAGTGGATGACTAGATTTCACAAAATGAGATCATTACTGACTCGAGAGTGGCTTTGTTCAAGTGGTGGACTAACAGAAGAATGTGAGGGGAGAAGTGGAGTTATAAGTGGGAGAAAAGAGAAAGTATATTAGGTAGAAAATTTATTGATTTAAGGGATTTTTTGTTTTAATGGGGAAAGGTATTGCAGGATGTTTGAATAGAAATAAGAATGGGGAAATTGTCAGGTGTGGCGACTCAGGCCTGTAATCCCAGCACTTTGGGAGGCCAAGGCCAGGCAGATAACCTGAGGTCAGGAGTTTGAGACCAGCCTGGCCAACATGGTGAAACCCCATCTCTGTTAAAAATACAAAAATTAACTGGGCATGGTGGCAGGTGCCTGAAAACCCAACTACTTGGGGGGCTGAGACAGGAGAATCACTAGAACCCAGGAGGCAGAGATTGCAGTGAGCCGAGATCATGCCGCTGCACTCCAGCCTGGGCAACAAAGAGAGAAACTCTGTCTCAAAAAAAAAAAGTTTTTTAAATGGGGGTGGGGAAATTGAGAGAAATGTATGATGCCAGTGAGGGATGAATGAATGTAGGAGCAAAGGTTTTTAGTGAGCACATGGGTCAGGCTGGCCTTCAAAATGAAGTAGGTCTTCTGAATCTAGAGGGAAAGTGGACATATGGGTAAAGATGAGGATAGACTGGTAGATTTTGTGGTAAAACGACAGCTCATTTTTATTACTTCTGTTTTCCCAATGAAATAAAAAATAAGATCATAGATGAAGGTGAGGAAGGAGGTGTTAGAGGTTGAGAGGAGAGGAAAAGTGAAATCGCCATGTTGTGGAGCTGGAGGGTGATGTGACTAGAGAAATATTTGGGGATTATCAAGCAATGTTGAAGGGTCCCTTGAGATTTGTGAATTAATGGGAGAATTTAGAAATCAGTCAACATAAGGTATGGTTTCCTATCATGTAGGCATAGAGCAAGCAGAGAATTATTAGCATTGGGGTTTTGTGAGAGGAGTAAAGTGGAGTCAAGGGCATATGTGAGGAGTGACTGTAGAGTGGTTCATGGAATCTAAGTGAGGTAAACAGAGAAGCGAGGACATGGGTGGGAGATAGAAGATAAAAGTGGTGCAATGGGCTGGAGATCCTGATGAGTATTAAGAATTGTTGCACTTCAGCTGAAAAGTGCATGAACTGGAAAGATAGGAGCCAACGGTCAGAGAGTAAGAGGCTTGAAATAGACATTTTGAAAATGATGTAGTTATTGTTGACAACAAAGTCCAGATAATGATTTAACATGAAAGTGGAAGGCTAGAGGCAAGTGGAGAAAACTATATTGGAAGTGAGGAAGACAAGAAACTGAGTCAGGGAGTTGAATTAATCATGTATGTGGGTACTATGGTCACCAAACGTGATCAGGCACAGTGGTAGGGATGAAGACAGTGAGCCGGGGTGAAGAGGTCCAGTGAAAGAGAAGGAATGAGCAATAAATGAGTCAAGAAATGGCTTCAATATAGTGCGGCAGGCAGATGGTGTAGTCATGTGCTTCAGAGGGGATAGGGTCTGAAAGAGAAAGAGGGAATAAAAGTCTGGAAGTGGTGGTGGGGGGCAGAAAGTACTCCTGGTCCCGGCTCTGTGGTGGGTGGACTGTGGAAGAGGAACAGCCACCATCTGAGATGACCGCAGTGTTGGAAGTGGTTTCCTGGAACAGTCAAGTTTGAGGTAGTGAAACCTTTGAATAAGAGGATGAGGATTTTGCTGAAGACAGTGTTCCTTGGGGGTCAGGGAGGGCAGGAGAGTACATCAGACTAGGAAAATGTCTGGAGCCATATTGGACATAAAAGCCTGGTCACTGTTAACTGGAGAAGCCCAGACCTCTGGTGGCGGTCAGGGAAGTAAGGGATGATGAGATTGGTCCTGGGGGTCATTAAGAGGAAGGCCCATAATCTTCCTAATTAGAGTTTCCTACCTGACATTAGATGCTGAGACATCTTGTGATAAGGCAGGTAGTGCAGGGAGGACAAGGTAGAGGCCTTGCCAAGAGCGCATGGGGCTCCATCAGAGTCCCCAAAGTCCTGCTGTGGAACCGCAGTCTAGATGAAGAGTCTCAGAGGGCTAGCGGCCTCCCCCAGAAATCTGGGAAAGTTCATTTGGGGAGTGGAATGCCACCAAAACTATAGAATCTATTATGAGGGAATGGCTTGATGAGCTTAGCAAGGATAGGTTCAGAGGAGTTTTAAAGGAGACTGAAGTTTTAAAGGAAATTGAAGGGAGTGAAACACAATGCATAGTGTTGGCCTGGAGAAGATGCTCCAACCGAGAGAGGCACCTGGAATCTGAGATGCCCATAGCCAACTTAATGCTGTACTTTAAAAAAAAAAAAATTTATAACGTCTCCTTTACTATAATGAAAAAAAATTACAGATATTACAATCTACCTATATAAACAATTTCAAGCAAAAAAAATCAATATAATGTCCTAACTGTATTATAAAAGAAAATGAGAAAAAAGCAGTTTACAATAAAATACTCTGTTTTTGAATATGGAAACTGAACATCAGACACAAACATTAGGATAGAGGATGAATCTTCTAGGCTTACACCTTTATTTAAAATAAAAAGAATGTAATAGCAACGGATGGCAGATATAAGAGTAGAGTTTCTTTTTCCTGTTTTCCTTTTTTTTTTTTTTTTGGACAGCTCAAATACAGTGAGCCATGCTGTGTCAGTAATGTGATTTCTGAAATGAGGATTAATTCTCGGTAATAAAACAAAATAAAATCTTCCTTGATGTATATGGTAGTTAGCTTCTGAGAAAATCCAGGATATCTGTTTTCAAAGTTCAAAATGTATATTTTCTATGATAGGCAGAATAATGCCTTCCCAAAGATGTCCACATTGTAATCCCTAGAATGTGTGACTATGTCACTTTACATGGCACAGAAGACTTTACAGATGTGATTAAGCTAAGGATATTGAGATAGGGAGATTTTCCCTAGGCTTTCTGCGGGGGGGCTTAGTGTAATCACAAGCAGCCTTGCAGTGAAAGTGGGAAGCAGGAGGATCAAAGTCAGCAGGAGGGTCAAAGTCAGAGAGAGATTTGAAGGTGCTATGCTGCCAACTTTGAAATTGCAGGAAAAGGTTATGAGCCACGGAATAAAGGCAGCCTCTAGAATCTGAAAAAGCAAGGGTCAAAGTTATTCTCCTAGAGTCTCTGGAAGGACATCTTGATTTTAAGCCAGCAAAACTCATTTTGGATTTCTGAGCCCCAGAACTTTAAGAGAAGAAATTTGTGTTGTTTTGAGCCGCGAAAGGAACTATTCACTTTATTTTTATTAAGATCAGAGCTAGGTTCTAAGTTTGAGTAATTATAAGATTTTTCATCTGCATGAATATCTGGAGGGACATTCAAAAATCATTTGGGGCATGGGACAATATTTCCTTGTGCAGGACCAATACCACTCACTGCAGGACATCTTGCATTCCTGGTTCCCACAACAAAATGCTGGCAGCTCCCCTGAGTCATTGTGACAAAACACACTTCCACAAATATCCAATCTGCAAAAGGAAGTACTCACCATCTAGAAGCAAAGGGATTTGAGGGCATTCATATCTGAGGACTTCTTTGAGCTAGAAACAGTGTCAAAGATACTTTCACTGGCCTTTAGTTACTTAGAACTCAGTAGCCTCAAAGGAGACATTATTTCAGGGTAAAAATCAATAAACTATTGGGATTCTGATCAATCTATAAAGACTCCTGAATTGATTTCTTAAAAGCCTATGTTCAGCCCCTCCTCACCCTCTGCCCCTGAAATTGGGCCTGAGAACAGAATCTCTCTTTGGTAATAGAAATCATCAAAATCCATAGCTATCTAGTTTCCTAGGGAGATATCTTTAATGAAATCCCCAACCATTATACAAATTCTCAACTGGGGAGAATTAATACAATTAAATGGAAATAGAAGTGATTCTCCTTTCATTCTCCATTGCTATGGATTAAGAAGAGAGAAAAAAAAAGAACTTCTTTTACATTACACCTCTTCCTCTGTCAGGAACCATTTGTCCTTACAATAGTCCCCCTTATCCATGGTTTCAATCTCTGCAGTTTGTTACCCACAGTCAACCAGGCTTTGAAAATATTAAATGGAAAATTTTACAAATAAACAATTCACGAGTTTTACATTGCACACCATTTTGAGTAGCTTGATGAAATTTCACACTGTCCCACTCCAGCCCACCCAGGACGTAAAACATCACTTTATCCCAGTGTATTTACTGTCTATGCTACCTACTGCTAGTCACTTAATAGCCCTGTTGGTTATCAGATCAAAAAAACATAAGTTAGGTCTATAAATATAGGGTTCAGTACTATCCATGGTTTCAGGCATCTGCTGGGGGTCTTGGAATGTAACCCCTGCAGGTAAGAGGAGACTACTGTATCTGCAAAGGTGTTGCGTATTTAGCAACTGCTCTCAGTAGAGAAATATTAGAAAACAATATAGAATAGTCCATGGTGTTGCAGTGGATGTCATAACAATGATACCACTTGAGAGTTCAGTGGGGTATTTGGGGTATCATATCAAGAGAAAGGACCACAGAATTCAGAGATGGTAATGTGCAGACTGGGAGCCAAGTCAGGAAAGTCCCTGGGTTTGGGAATGAGGCAGGAGGGAGGGTGAAGAGTGAAGCAAGAGAATGTTTTGTTCCTGAGCCGCAATGTTGTAATTAGCCCTCACCAGGGAGACTGGTGTTTAGCACATCAGGCTGTCTGTCCTCCGGGAAGGCGGTGTGGCTCAGAAAAAAAGGGGCAGAGTAAGACACCTCATTACAGAACTGTTCTTTGCTTACAAACGGGAAGATCTCATTTCTGCCTTTCTCTTGACTTAAGAATGTAGCTTGATCATTACCAAGTCAAAGGATGTTCTTTTTGGTGAGGGAAAAGTATGATGAATATTCTTTCAAGTTAAAAGAGTAGATAATTGTTGTGTAATTAGACAAAATTTCAACTTAGGATAGGTTGGAGGCTCACCCCTGCAGGGAGGTTAGGGAAGGAGCTGTTTCCTCCTTTTTCCCCAGCTTCATTACAGAGATGACAGCTGCTAAATTCCTCCAGTCATTTCCATTCTTCCTTCATTTTTTACATTCGTTTTTTAGTTTAACCAGATCTGCTTGTCAAGTAGATCAAAAGCCAACTTCCTTGATGGAAAATGACCCCTAATTATTATTCATTTTATTTGATAAACAACCCCAAAAGTCATTAATACAATTGGCAGTGATGAGGTATGGTATAGCTACAGTAAAGCAGGCTCAAAAAAAAAAAACACTTATTTATAAACAAATATTTCATGACTGGAACTTCCAGATTAATCTAGCAGTCAGGCTTTATTCTTGCAATATAATACTCAGCAAAACCTTGAAGTCCATGTGTCATATCCAGGTCACGTTTATGCAAGAGATGGGCTCCCATGGACTTGGGCAGCTGTGCTCCTGTGGTTTTGCAGGGTACAGCCCCCCTCCTGGCTGCTTTCATGGGCTGGCATTGTCTGCGGCTTTTCCAGGCACATGGTGCAAGTGGTCGGTGGATCTACTCTGGGGTCTGAAGGATGGTGGCCCTCTTCTGACAGCTCCACTAGGCAGTGCCCCAGTGGGAACTCTGTGTGGGGGATCACCCCCACATTTCCTTCTGCACTGCCCTAGTAGAGGTTCTCTATGAAGGCTCACCCCTGCAGCACACCTCATCCTGGACATCCAGGCATTTTCATACATCCTCTGAAATCTAGACAGAGGTTCCCAAACATCAGTTCTTGATTTTTGTGCACCCACAGACCCAACACCACGTGGAAGCTGCCAAGGCATGGGGCTTGCACCCTCTGAAGCAATGGCCTGAGTTATACATTGGCCCCTTTTAGCCGCAGTTGGAACACAGGGCACCAACTCCAGAGACTGCACAAAGCAGCAAGGCCCCTGGCCCAGCCCATGAAACCATTTTTTCCTCCTTGGTTTCCTGGCTTGTGATGGGAGGGGCTGCAGTGAAGACCTCTGACATGCCCTGGAGACATTTTCCCTATCATCCTGGAGATTAACATTTGGCTCCCCATTACTTATGCAAATTTCTGCTGCTGGCTTGAATTTCTCCTCATAAAATGGGGTTTTCTTTTCTATGGCAGCATCAGGCTGCAAATTTTCTGAATTTTTATGGTCTGCTTCTCTTTTAAACATAAGTTCCAATTCCAAACCATATCTTTGTGAACACATAAAACTGAATCCTTTTAACAGTACTCAATTCACCTCTTGAACGCTTTGCTGCTTAGAAATTTCTTCCACCAGATGCCCTAAATCATCTCTCTCAAGTTCAAAGTTCCACAAATCTCTAGGGCAGGGGCAAAATGCTGCCAGTCTCTTTGCTAAAACATAACAAGAGTCACCTTTGCTCCAGTTCCCAGCAAGTTCCTCATCTCCATCTGAGACCAGCTCAGCCTGGGCTTTATTATCCATACCACCATCAGCATTTTGGAATCAAAGCTATTCGACAAGTCTCTAGGAAGTTCCAAACTTTCCCACATCTTCCTGTCTTCTGAGCCCTCCAAACTGTTCCAACCTCTGCCTGTTACCCAGTTCCAAAGTGGCTTCCACATTTTCAGGTATCTGTACAGCAGCACCCGACTCTACCAGTACCAATTTACTGTATTAGTCTGTTCTCGTGCTGCTAATAAATGCATACTCGGGATTGGGTAATTTATAAAGGAAAGAGGTTTAATTGACTCACAGTTCCACATGGCTGGGGAGGCCTCACAATCTTGGCTGAAGACAAATGAGTAGCAAAGTCATGTCTTACATGGCAACAGGCAAGACAGCTTATGTAGGGGAATTCCTCTTTATAAAACCGGCAGATCTCCTGAGACTTATTCACTATCACAAGAACAGCATGGGAAAAACCCACCCCCATGATTCAATTACCAACGGGTCCCTCCCATGACATGTGGCAATTATGAAAGCTACAATTCAAAATGGGATTTGGGTGGGGACACAACCAAACCATATCACTGCCTAAGGTTCTCTGAATATACAAGAAAATGTTTCCTCTCTCAAATGGAAAAGTCAGATGAGAAGAAAATCAAAAGAGTCTGGCTAAGAGAAAGGAAAAAAACAAAAGAAATCTAAAAATGCAACTTCGGAAATAAAATTGCATTGAAGGTAGTAATGG
The DNA here is from genome assembly GCF_000951035.1 of Colobus angolensis palliatus. NCBI lineage: Eukaryota > Metazoa > Chordata > Mammalia > Primates > Cercopithecidae > Colobus > Colobus angolensis. The sequence continues at coordinate 1,436,598 of NW_012115699.1, read as the reverse complement.
AAACAGAAAACCCAAATTTGTCATGTAGAAGAAAAATTCAAGTTCTAGAACAGAGAAGAAAGGGGAAGAAAAAATGAAAACTAGAAAGAAAAATTATTAGTTATGAAAAAGACAAGCCAGAAATCCAACTCCACATACTAGGTATTCTTGAAAAAGAAACCAGCATAAGTTGAATAGCCATCATAAAATTACAATAGAATAAAAACTTTCCTGAGCAGAATCTGCTTTCCAGAATCAATATAAAATGAGCTTACATATTTAAAGTAACATTAATGGAAAAAAAAATCTATACCCATTAATATTCCTTTCACTTTATGGTAAAATTTTGAATCCCAAGTTTAAATTGTAAAACGTCTTCATCTATCCCAGCAAGAAAAATAAAAGATAACTAAAAGGAAACAAAAATTATTCTGAGCTCAGTCTTCTGATAGATGGCAATAAATGTCAGACAGTAATTGAGCAAAATCCATACAGAATTTTTAGCAGAAAATATTATGACCTTATATACTTAGCCACATTGTTACTCATTGTTATTCCTGCATGAAAGATATTCTTAGATATGCGAAGTTTTGAAAGTAGAACAGTCACATCCTTTTCCTGGATAAGAACTAAACCAATACAAAGACATTTTATAACTAGTGAAGAAATGAATCAAAATTGAGGACTCAAAGGAGGAAGAAATGATACAAAAGAAGTGATTATGAGAATTGTAATCTGTCAAATATGATTGCCACTCAGTTGTTATATGTAATTAAATTGAAACCAAAAAATGAAATTAAAAAAAAAGCCTTGAAAGAGATTTATATTTTATTAAAAACAATAATACTTTTCAGAAAGTATTAGACAAAGATTTAGTTAGGGTTGGAAGGTAGAAATAAGTATTTGCCTTAAGAAATAAAGTGATTGTAAATTAAGTTATTCTGATTTAATAATTACAGAAATGTAGATTAAAGTGTATTTTACCTAATATTTCTTTGTATTTTTTTCTGATTACAAAAGGAAGATATGTTTATTTTGGAAAATAGAAAATCAAGTAAGGGAAAAAGTCTCTGGTAATTACAACACCCAGAAATAATCATTGCTGCTATATTCACATTTCATCATTGGAACTAGGCTGCCATACTTAAACAATTTTGCAATCTACTTTTTACATGTAACTAAATAGATTCTTAACCAAAATGATTTTGAATTACTGATAGCAAAACATCCCATTTGTATCAGTTTTCCATTGCTACTGTAACAAATTACCACAAATTTAATGGCTTGAAACAACACAAATGTATTATCTTACAGTTGGGGCAAAGTCTGCCACAGATCTCGGTGAGCTAAAATCAAGGTGTTGGCAGGGCTGTGTTCTTTCCTGACATTGGAGGGGTGAATATTTCCTTCCTTTTGCTAGCTTCTAGAGGTCAAAGGCCTTCCTTGGCTCACTGCCCCCTTCCTTCATCGTCAAAACCAGCAACACAGCATCTCTGTGACCATTCTACTGCTACCATGTCTCTCTGGGACCACAGCTAAGAAAGATTCTCTGCCTTTTAAGACCCCACCTGATTAGATTGGGCAGACCTAATTAACCAGGATGATCTCCCTATCTCGAGGCCCTTAACTTAATCACATCTGTAAAGTCCTTTGTGCCATGTCAGGTAACATAATCACAGACTCCTAGGATTAGGGTTTAAACTTTTGGGAGTGGAGGGGGCACTGTTCTCCCTATCCCACTGTTATATGGTCATAGCTCATTTAACCACCTCTCCTTTGACATTTGTTTCAAGATTTTAAAACTAATAAACAACAAATATTCTTCTACATAGTCTGTGAAAACTGAGTATTTCCACAGGGTAAACTTCTAAAATTGGAATTTCAAGTCAAATACTATTTTTTTAAATACCAAAACTCTTGACATGTTGGTAAATTTACTTCTTGAAAGTTCTGAACTCATCTTTCTCCAGTGGTGTATGAAAATGCCCAATTTTGCTTCTTGGCAACTGGGGACCATGTATCTACTTTAATTTTTTTTACATTTGACAATTTGATGAGTAAACAATGGTATCACATTATTGCACTGACTACATTTCTTTGATTACTAATGAGTCTAAACAGTTTTTTTTTATATTTTACTGGCCATTTTTATTATGTTTTAAAATTGGTTTAACTCCTTTACCCATTTTTCTATTTGAGTTTATTGGCTCATTTCTTAAATTGGTTTGTAAGAGTTGTCTCTGTGTTAAGATTAACTCTTTTAATATAAAATACAAATATGCTTCAAGTTAGTTATTTTTTCTTAATTTTTCTGAGATCTTTTTGACATTCAGACTTTTGCACAATATATTAAGCATTTAATTTGTTCACTACTGATTTTTAGTTTAGAAAGTTCTCTGTCACTCCAAGATATTTGCCTCTATTTCCTTGTAGTTTTTGTGTGAGTGAGATAATGAATTTTATTTTTCAAATAGTTTAGCAATTGTGACAGAAGAATGTCTTGGCAAATGTTTCTCTCTTCCATAAATTTATAATGTCATGTTATATTAAATTCTTGTATGCAGTAGGGTTTGTTTCTAGGCATTTTATTACAGTTATTTGATCCATCTTTCAATCTTCATGTTGATACCACAATGTTTTAATTATTAGGACTTATTCTGGTATCTGACAAGGCAAGCAGGTACCTTCTGCCACCCTCCAATATATACCATGCTACTCTCTGTTTCTGATCTACTGGGCCCTTTTGCCAGTTAACTTTCCTAGGTGAACTTTAGAATCACTAAGTCATGGTCCAGGAAGAATCTCATTGTGATTTTATTGGAATTGCATTAAAACATAAAAACACTGGGAGATAATTAATTTCCTTTCATTTATAAGCCTTCCCTTTTTAAGTTTTCCATTTTACCTCTGACAAGCACTGAATGTGTTTCTCATACAAATGTCCTGCACGTTTTAGTTTCATTGTTCCGGTCGTTTATCTTTTTGTTGCTAAGTGTGGAAAAATATTTTTATTATTATATGTAGTCTTATTTATTGTTATTGTGAGCATATTTTTTGAAAATCCAGGGTTTGCTGTCTATTTAGTAACTCACTGCTTCTTGGTATTAGCTCAATTCAAACTACCATAAGCGAAAAGCACATTTTATTATAAGAACAATAAGGCATCTATAACCCAAATGCAGCACAGCAGCTGCATCTCAGAATGACCTAGAACTAGACTTTCCTATCTCTGCACTTCTCTGTATGTCTGCTCCATCCTTCTCTCTCTTCCAGCAAACAGTTTTCCTCAGATAACCTTAACCAAATAAAAGAGGATGTAACCTCTAATAGCATCCAAGTTTTACATTTTGCAACCCCAGCAGCCCACAATCTCTAGCCCACTCACTTGCTGTGCTCTCATTCTCTCACTCTTGCTCTCTTTGAAAATATCTTGAGACTGTTGGCCAGATTGATTGCAGTTTCTGTCTCTGGAAGAGTCAGTGAGAGCCCCAAGGCCAAAGACTAATAAAGGTGTGTGGGAGTGGGGTTTGGAGAGTGGTGAGAGAGAAGGAGCGCTGACTGATTGGCCAACAACTAAGTTTTCATCACTATCCTCTGGAATGTTCAAGTCAGTTGATTATATTATTTTATTGAATTTCTTAAAGCAATCTTAATATTAAAACCTATTAAAATATATTTATATTTTAAATTTTAAAATATGTTTAATATTTAAATTTTCAAAATATGTTTAATATTTAAATAGTGAACCTTCCAAATATAATGGGAATGCTTTTGTAACTTCATCATTCTATGTTTGTTGATTTGTGATACTTTTCATCCTGTAAAGAAAAGATTTGCCCTAGTTTCTGCGATTTTATCAAGAATGGATGTTGAATTTTACTGAATCAATTTCTAGTCTCTCTCCAGATGGCCACATGTTTTTCTCCCCTAACCTAATGATGTGACATTTTATTATTAATGAATGTTTTAATATTAAAGCATTTTTGTTTTAATAGAGCAATGTGCCTATATGATTGCATGTTTTGGATTGTCTTAGAGTCTCATTCCTCTCTAGTCACAGTGAGGGGGAAAGTATCCCTTTAGGAAATGTTCATTTGCATGACTTTTTAATTAAAGACTAAGGACTTAAAGGATATTTGTGTGCTTCTTTAATAGATGTTAGTTGTTTGAATTGGCCCATTAAAGTATGGGGTTTTTCTTCTTGTTAAAAAGTCATTCCAAAAGACTTGGCAAGAGTTTGCTATACAAAGGAGGGACAGAGAAACATGAGCTGGGGAGTAGGCTCTGACAGAAGGTGGGCTGTCTTCCTGCTTCCATCATTGGGCATTTGTCATGTCAGAAGCAGAGGACAAAAAGAACTGGGACCTGAAGCTAAAGGATTTGCCAAGATGAGTACCAGCGTTAGCCTGGGCACACCATATTTTATGAGAACTCACTCTTAGGGACAGAGAAGTCAAAGGTCCCTCCCAGACTACTCCAGTGGCCCAGTGCTCTGACCTGAAAAACAGAAAATGGAACACCAACCCCAAGTGGGCATCGTCCCTTGAGTATCCTTTTTTTTTTTTTTTTTTTTTTTTGAGAGGGAGTCTCGCTCTGCCGCCCAGGCTGGAGTGCAGTGGCCGGATCTCAGCTCACTGCAAGCTCCACCTCCCGGGTTTATGCCATTCTCCTGCCTCAGCCTCCCGAGTAGCTGGGACTACAGGCGTCCGCCACGTCGCCCGGCTAGTTTTTTTGTATTTTTTAGTAGAGACGGGGTTTCACCATGTTAGCCAGGATGGTCTCGATCTCCTGACCTCGTGATCCGCCCGTCTCGGCCTCCCAAAGTGCTGGGATTACAGGCCTGAGCCACCGCGCCCGGCCTTTTAATTAAGGAGGTTGTAGTGAGAAGATAGATCCTCCTTCCTCTCCTTCTTTCAGGATCTTTCATTCAAAAAGGGATTAAGGCCAGAAGTGGGAGTTGTGACCAATTACGCTAAGACATTTTATCTTAGTGGTTTTCCTTATAGGGATCTAATCCAAGCTCTCGTCTAGCTTCTGACAAGCCCCTTTGGGAAGGTAGTAAGACTAACATGGATGCTCAGGTGGTTGATCCAATGCTCCTGCTAATGCTGGGTCCCATGCATCCACTCCTCCACACATCCTCTACAATAGGATGAATCATAAAATTCAGGAGAAGGATTGGGACAAGTTCAGTGTTACACAGTCATGGATCCAACTTCAAGCCTTGACTTTGCTCTATCTATGGCTTCCTATAACTAATTATTTTGAAAAAGTGTTAATGGAACTTCGGACTGAGCATTGTCAGCACCCTCTGCAGAGGCCAAGTTAATTAAGGCTTGAGCTGAACCAATTAGCAGTGGGCACGGTGAGACAGGATCCCAAATGACAGGGCCTTCTAGGAGCCCTCAGAGCCAGAGTAACTACAGTCAAAGAATATTAATTCTGCTTCATGAAATCAATTCAGTGGTTTTACCTATTTTTCTTTGTACAGGAATAGTTTATATATCACATAATTTATTTTTTTAAGTTTACCTTTCAACCTGCCTGAGCCCAAAGTCATTCAACAGATTATTTTTCATTTTCTTCCAAGATTATTGTTGTTTTTAGATTATCAGTTTATGCTTCAATTGGTTTGGGTCATTTGTATTCTGCCAGAAAATTATCTATTTCACTTACTGCATTCAATTTTCATTATTGTTATACCTTTTTAGATAGTGTCTTTAATTTTTACAAGATAATTCATTTAGTCATAATTATTTTTCTATTATTTTTATTTTGTACAATATAAATATTGTCACTCCTGCTTTTGTTGTTTTCTTTTTTTCTTTTTTTTTAAGATGGAGTCTTGCTCTGTTGCCCCAGGCTGGAGTACAGTGGTGTGATCTCGGCTCACTGCAAGCTCTGCCTCCTGGGTTCATGCCATACTCCTGCCTCAGTCTCCCAAGTAGCTGGGACTACAGGCGCCCACCACCACACAGGGCTAATTTTTTGTATTTTTAGTAGAGACGGGATTTCACCGTATTAGCCAGGATGGTCTCAATCTCCTGACCTCAGGTGATCCACCCGCCTCGGCCTCCCAAAGTGCTGGGATTACAGACATGAGCCACCATGCCAGGCCCACTCCTGCTTTTTTAGTTTGTATTTGCTTGATTGTTTTTGTACCTCCATTTGTTTACTTTTTTAGGAGATTTTTTTTCAATTCAAGGGTGATAATTTTATATTACTTCATGAAATACTCCAAAGAAATAGAATAATCATTTTGTGCAAAATATAGACTGGTTAACTAACACGAAAAAACTTAAATGATTCATTTTAAATTTCATTGAATCAAATGACTAAATCAATGAAGATAATGCAATATTGGGATACAAATGACTCTCTCTCTCCCTTGCTCTCTTCCCTTACTACTAAGACATCCACAGTTTTATCCTGAATTGAATATTTTCTTCAAAATAAGTCATAAAATACTTCCAATGAAAACAAAGTTGAATATAATATTTTTAACACACTTGTGCACCAACTTTGTAAAATAAGTCATTAGGGAAGAAGTTCAGAGCTCACTGTTTCTATTTCAACTTTTTTCTCATTTATCTGATAAAGATTTAATTTAAAAATTATAAGAAATCTGGCAACATTTACCTTTGCCCTACCAAGCAATCAATTTAGAATTGCATTTAATAGAATATATGCCTATGAAACACAAAACTTGTTATTAAGACTTATGTAAATGCCTTTATTTTAGAGCTTGTTCATTTTAGCTGCTGTGAACTGATTCACATTTTCATTCAAGGAAAATAAATATTCTTAGGTCCTGAAGAAGTTGAGCCCAAAAGGAAAGCACAAAAAAGCTTACGTAAAGGTAAATAATTGATAGAAGTTGCAATAGACAAACCCTGACGTCTCTAGTTAGCACAACAGTTTGGTGCTTGCTCTCCCAAAGTCTTCTGTGAGTCAATGGGGGCTCTCCACCATCTACTGTCTCAGGGATCAAATCTCCCTCCATTCTGTGCCACTGTCATTTCAACACATGACTTACAAGGTTGCCATGACTGGGTAAGAGGGAAGGGGAAGTCAGTTCTTAACTGCCTTAGCCAGGAAGTGGCATACATCACTTTCACTCACATTTTGTTGGTTAGACTTATTCATACACCCTTGCCTAGTTGCAAAGGGATTGGGCAGTACAATCTCTTATGGGACTGGGACAGGGAAAATATGAGATAGGCCCAATAATCTCTTCCACAGGTGATAAATGCATAGTTCTTCATACTCAAGTATAGCAGATTGTAACTGGAATTCTAGCAAGGAATTTTAACAACCTTGAAACATCAACAAAATTTTAGAGTCATCTATCTTTCAGTGAAATGGTAATATACAATTAATGTGCAAAATGATTTTAAGCAAAAAAAAGTCGGAATCTTGAGTATCTCTCAGACAAAAAATAGTGCACAAAAAATTGCTAAAAATATAATCATACTGACCTTCAATTACAGGGAACTGTGTTCCTAACCAAGAAAGTAATGAAATATAATTAAGTATGTCTGAGATGAAACAGAGCTCAAATACATCTATTTCCTTTGATATATTTTTCACTTCTAGCTGGAGCTTCTCAATTTTCACTGGCGTGTTTTATTCTAGTCCCAAGGTTCTCTTTCCTAAAATAGAAGAACTAAATACTGTAAACTTTCATATGAAGGCACTGGCACTCTTCCAGTACTATTTGGAGATCTAGAACTGTTGGTCATTGGCTAGAATTAGTTAGGGAACAAAACACTGTGTGCCTCTAACACATTTTCAAAAGATTCTGTCATTTTGCTTAAAGAAATATTTAGGTGGGGTAATGAAAGCAGGCAATACTTTAGGATGCCTTTGACCTTCATAAATCTGATTATGTAAACTTTTAATTGGATGACTGTATGCTATTGAATTTATAAGTGTCACAAAGCAATAACATTTTATTCTAAAATGCACTTTCAGAACATTCTTTGGCTTACATTCTGCAAATGGATTTTCAATACACTCCTGAGTGATATTAGTTGGAAGGTTTCCAACATTTCCCCCCAACACACATTGACGACTCCTTTCCTTTTTTTTTTTTTTTTTTTTTTTGGAAAGTCAGTACTTTTTAGCATCTCAGTTGGTCTTCTCCTTCAATTTTGACAAATTCATCTAATATTCACTCTGGATTAGTGATTACCTGATACACTCACTGACTTAGATTCATCTGTTTCTCTCTACAGAACTGATGAGAAGATACAGCTCAGTCTCCACAAGCCATATTTGTACACAAGTTGTCCATCTTTTAGTTTGTAACTTTTCCTGAGTAATAGTTTTTTTAGGAAGTCCATATGGTTTTTCACATGCGTCTGACCTTTTAGAGTCATTTTCGTTTCATAAAAGTGTTTTAACCATTAATGTTTCATGTAATAGTGACTATGCCTTGTCTACTTCTGCTGCTATTTTAGGTGATTTGTTGTTGTCTCTACTGTTTTCATTTTTATGCCTCCTTTACTACATGGACTATTTTCTTTGACTTTGTTTTGTCTCATGACTTGAAAATTGCGCATTCTGTTGTTATTTTCCTAGTAGTTTTACATTAAAAATAACTTACTTGAAACTATTATTTTCTTCCTATCAATGCCAAAAATAAAACTGTATTTATTGTACCTCTGTGAAAGATTAACATTTTAATATGCATTTCTAATTTGCTTTTCTTTTCTCTCACTGTCCCAGTTTTTATGGAATGTTAACTCACACTCTTACTATTAAATATTATGTGGTATATTTTCTCCTTAAAGAGCTATTTTTAACATTTGTAATAAGCCTCATAACAATATTACAACTATTATTAAGCTTTAATTTTCAATTTAAATATTTGCAAGATTTGCTATAATTCTTTTAGTAAACAGCTTTCCTTTTTAAATATTCTTCTGAACCATTTCTCCCCATGGAATAATGTCTTTGAGTAGTGAGATTTTTGTTTGGTTTTGGGGGATTGGTTTTTGTTTATTTTTTCAGGAATGGTATGTGAGTATACTTCCTGATCTCTTATATTCCTGAGAAGTTCTTTCTGTTACCTTAGCACGTAAATCACAACTTAGGTAGACAATTATCACTCTGTAAGATTTCTCATGTCATAATTTTGTAAATGTGGCTCCATTATTTTCTGGCATTATAACAGCAGATGATTAGAGCCCAGCCTTTATAGGCAAAATGTTTACCTTCTTGGATGACTGGTAGAATTCTTTCTTTACCATTGAAATAAGAAAACATATCAGAATATCTCTGGATATGTATCCCCTCTCTCACATGTATTGATTTTCCTTAGTGTGAGCAGATCCAGACTTTTATTCAATTAAGGAACTTTTTTTTCTGTTACGTCTTAAATCATTACTTCTGTCCAAATTGTTTAGTTCTCCTCTCCAGGAATCTGTTTCCTCATTATTTTTATCTTATTGTTGTTTTCATTTTCATTCTGGAGCAACTTCTTTTTATTATTATTATTTTT
>NW_012115699.1:1228772-1426733 GCF_000951035.1 Colobus angolensis palliatus | reverse complement strand
TCCCCTTCCTGTGTCCAAGTGTTCTCATTGTTCAATTCCCACCTATGAGGGAGAACATGCAGTGCTTGGTTTTCTGTCCTTGTGATAGTTTGCTCAGAATGATGGTTTCCAGCTTCATCCATGTCCCTACAAAGGACATGAACTCATCCTTTTTTATGACTGCATAGTATTTCATGGTGCGTATGTGCCACGTTTTCTTAATCCAGTCTATCACTGATGGATATTTGGGTTGGTTCCAAGTCTTTGCTATTGTGGATAGTGCCGTAATAAACATATGTGTGCACGTGTCTTTATAGCAGCATGATTTACAATCCTTTGGGTATATCCCCAGTAATGGGATGACTGGGTCAAATGGTATTTCTAGTTCTAGATCCTTGAGGAATCACCACACTGTCCTCCACAATGGTTGAATTAGTTTACAGTCCCACCAACAGTGTAAAAGTGTTCCTATTTCTCCACATCCTCATTCTGGAGTGACTTCTAAAGCTGGTTCTTTCATTTCTAATTTGCTTTTCTGCAATTTACCTGTTCTAATGCTGAATCCAATTTTGTAACTGCATTTTTAATTCTTTCAGAACTGTTTCTCATCGCAGTCATTCTTTATTCCTTCCTTTTTGTCCCCAGCAATTTCCTTTTTACTTCAGCTTCTGTTCCTTTGATTTCCAATCAGAACTGTTCCACAGTGTCCATGTTATGAATAGCTTTTAAAGTCCAAAACTACCATATTTTCTAATTTATTTTGGAAAACTGTTATAAATCTTCTTTCTAAACTGTTTTTTCTGCCTTTTGAGCATTATGTTCCCCTCCTTTTATAATATGTACTCATAATTCATTGTCATCAAGTTCTTTTTTTTTTTTTTTCTATTTACTCATTCTTTAATGTGCAAAGGTCTGCTCAGGAGAGATTTTCCTGTAAACTCCCAAAACTCCCAATGTATGTTTTAAATTTTATTCTCCTGGCTGTCCACATAACTGCTGATATAATTCTTTTCTCAGATCTTATGATCAAGTGTTGTTTGATATTCTTACTTTCCAGCCCATCTTTTGCTGTCTTAAAGTCTTGTATGTAGTGTAAATGTATTGCCATGGGGAGATATCCAGTCCCACTGCATTTCTTTTCATGAGTGGTATTGATTCCTGTAGAGTCAGGCCTACTTCCCAATTCCTTATGTGCCCCATCAAGAGAATGGCACCTCTATTGACACATAGTAAACGCTCGGTAAATAGTTCTCCAGGAGTCAGTATAACCCGGAATGCACTACGACTCTGTCAGACTCAGCTCTTTCTAGCTGCCACCCAGACCCTCTAGGTATAAGCACTCCTAGTTACACAGCATTTTATGGGTAATTGTAGCCTCAGGCCAATGCAAGAAAACAGTAACTAATATTAGGGAAAGTGTGGTGAAATGGCTCTATTATTCTAGAAGTCAGATTGGGGCTAGCTTTCCTTTCTCTGCTGGGAAGACTCCATGTTTCTAAGGAAAGTATCTAGAGTGGGCATAGCTTTATTGAATTAAAAAAGATGGTAACCCTTATCCTTTTTCCTGCCTGTAACTTCCTCAGAACTTTGGCTAGTGGAAATTCTTCCTGTTTCCTGGCATATCATTGAGGAATTCTCAGAGTTTCCAGTTTTACAGAAACTAGTTTCTCTTTGTTTTTTCTTAGTTACTGTTTTGGAAGTTAGGGAGGGAAAAATCAGAATTTATTAGATTTTTAAATAAAAAGATAATACAATTAATTCATAATTATTTACATTTCACATGTCTTTCCTATCTAAATTCTTTACTTTGGTTTGTGCTTCAGTTGACTTCAGTGCTTAACATTTTAAATAACATAACTGAGGAGGGCATGTGTTCGGGATATGCTTTCTGAACCTTTACAGACCTAAAATTAGTTACCAGTCAAGCCGGACTAAAAATCATGTCCCCTACAAAATTAGCTACTTTGGTCTTTCCTACAAAATTAGTTACATTGCTTATCTCTCTAAAACATGGGGAAAAAAAGGTACCAATAAAAAATTATTTTACCAGCTAGTGGTTGTGGTAAGAATTAAATGAGATAATACTTCTAAGTCACTTAACACAACAATCTTCCGAGATTGGTACAATTACTAGCTCCATTTACAGATGAAGAAGCAGATGCTCAAGGTTGAGATAACTTGCTGGAAGCTACACAGCTGGTTGGTGGCAGAGCCAGACCTGGGACATGGGACCATCTGAGTTCATAACAGAGGCTCAACTCCAGCAAAATCACCACACTGCAAGCATCTCACCCAACCACCCATTCCTCTCTTTTCAGCTCTGCTTCCTTTGAGACCCTGGGCATATTGATTTGAGAAATACTCAGCTTTCAGGTCCCAGCTGCCAAATTAGATTATGTTGCAAACATTCAGTTGTCTCCCTACGCTACACCACATACTCAGCAGGCATTTCAACAAAAATTAATTGATGAAAATATATGGCAATCACCCAGAGCTGATAAAAACAGCTTTGAACCCTATTGCTAAATACTAATAGATTCTAAGGTTAGAACGTTGCCTGAGGCCTGAGATAGAGCACTCTTCCCTCAGGACCATTTCAATTTTTGCTATTTATCAAAATAAATAATTTTTTTATATTTTAGAAAATAGATGTCCTATTGCTACCTTTTATAATAATCCCTCTTATTAAGCCAGACACTGGGAATATATAATATGCATTTTCTGCCTGGGAAAAAAGGCAGAGAGCAAAGGAAAGTTAATAAACTGTGGAAATCCCTCCATGTCCAGTTGGTCAAATTAAAATTCTACTGATTACGTAGTCGCCTAGAGTCCATATGAAGATCTCAGGAGACATTTATCTGAAGTGAATCAGATCCAAAGATAGTAAAAAGTGTTGGAGGACCCAGTTGGGTCATAGTTGGAGTCTTGAGTTCTCTCTGTCCTTAACTCTCTCTGTGATTTTAGATACATTCTTTACACAGCTAGGTTTCCATTTTGTCAGTGTTAAAATGAGGTTTAGACCTAAACTGTGAGGTAATAATGAGAATTGCCCAAACTCATGTTTGAGAAACAGGCTCTAAACTAAAGCTCATTTGGTTGGGGACTTGGATTCAGATGCTCTTACTTCCCTGTCTCTAGGTAGAAACACTGCAAATTGCTTTGCTGTTGTAAATTCTCTTTCAGCAACCAGATTTTCTTTCAGTCTTCTTCCCACATCTTCCTGATAATGGCCAGTAGCCAGAACTGAAAGAACAGAATGAAATATTTGAATTGCTTAAAACCCACGTCTCCCTGCATAAGATTAATACATGTATCAAGTTTTCTTTCTTCTTCTTTTTTATAGAGGAACAGTTCCATCCAGTGTAAGGACAGGACACTCCTATTCCTGACTTCAACCCTGAAGTGGGGGATGTTCCCAGTCAGCATTTGTCACGGTCCTGGCCCCAGGCTATTTCAGGGCTGCCTGGCCACTTACCTGCCCCTTCTTTGACACATTGTTTGTGAACAGGTAGAGGAACAAGGTGGGTACAATCCCCCTTCTTAACTCTGAACATTGCCACCTCTGATTTTCCTCTGTCAAATTCTGTCTGTGTAGGTCGTTATGATGCTTGCAAAGGGCTTATTTGTCAGGACCTGAGTCCTCTGTTTTGGGAGAGTAGGAAAGAGAAGTGTGAGTACCTACCCAAGTCACTGGGTAAGCCTTGCTTCCATGGGTGGGTGAGGAGGACCACAGTGGGCAGATGGTAGAAAGGAAAATGAAAGGAAAGGGAATTGGTTTAGACTTGGAGGAGAGGGGTCTAGCTTTCCTCCAAGTCTCCATTACCAGTTTGCTCCAAGGTAGTGCCTTTCCTCCTTCATCTTCCTCCTTATCAATCCCCCAACCCCTGCCCTGCCACTACCACAGACCTGAATACAAGCTGAGGACATAATCCCTTCCAGCCTCTGTTTCTGAAAACCATTGATCCAGGTTAGCAGCCGGAATGCACGGGGGACGTGAGTTCTTTGGAGAAATGGATGGAGCACCCAGCCCTGACTCCCATCTCCGTCATGGGAGGTGAAGAGCTGTCAGCTTCATAATGCTGAGCATTCTTTCTCATTTTCTTAGTCATTTTAATAGAAATGAAGTGCATCCCTACATTTCACTACCTCTTTACTTCATTTAGAAGAAAATTAGACTTTCTATGAAAGACCAGTATATTCATTTCCTAGGACTGCTATAACAAATTACCACAAACTGGGTGGCTTGAAACAAAAGAAAATTATTGTCTCACAGTTATGTAGATGAGAAGTCCAAAATCAAGGTGTTGGCAGGGCTGTGCTCCCTCCAGACACTCTTGGGTAGAATTGTCACCTGCCATTTCCAGGTTCTGGTGGTTCCAGAGGTTTTTTGGCTTGTGGCTGCGTAATTCCAGTCTCCACCTGTTGTGACATGGCCTCGTCCTCTGTGTGTGTTTCTTCTCCTCTTCTATCACTTACAATGACACTTGTCATCATATCGAGGACCCAACACAATAATCTGTGTGCACCATATGATATTTGTCACCACTACTCAACTCTGTGTTATAACACAAAAGCAGCCATAGACAATATGTAAACAAATAATGTGACTGTGTTCCAGGATAACTTACAGGCACTGAAATTTGAATTTCATAGAATTTTTACTTTGTGAAATACTCTTCTTTTTATTTTTTTTCAATCTTTTAAAAACGTAAAAATTGTTCTTCACTCAGAAGCCATATAAAAAAATAGGCAGCAGGCCACCTTTGGCCTACGGGCCATAATTTACCAATCCTGACTTAGAATAATAGAATATATCCTAACCCATCTTGATTCCTTTTTGATGGTCTCCAATAGCCTTCTAATAACTCCAACTATTTATTCTGTCTACATTATTCTAAATATTTCTATGTCTGTTGACATACATTTGACCACTCTCCTCTTTAAAATTTTCCCTCCTGTCATGTGGCTATGATAAAATGTAAATGTAGCTTCACAAGAAATATAATAATGGAGGGTAATTGGTGATTTTCCAAGGCAGAAGGGTGGTTGTCTTGACCTTGTTTGTCTGTATCTGAGTTATGTGACCCTAAGAACAGGAGAAGGTGGCCTCTCTGGAAGGAATACAGATTTTACAGGTGAGCTGGACCAGATGAGCTGGTGATACACAGGTGAGGGTTGAATGGGGCAGTTGTGAGGCACTTGTGGACATTAGAGAGGGAGAGACAGAAAGAGGAGAGAAAGGGGGAAGAAGGGCATGTAAGCAAAGGAAGAGGGAGACAGGAAAAAGAGAAGAGGAGAAGAGAGGTAGAAAAATGAGCCAAGGTTGCTCACGGCAAGAGAGGTAATTAAATCTAGATGATGCTAAGTGAGCTTGAGGCTCGTTAAGCCATACCAGGAGAGAGGACAGTTAGAATTGTCCTTGAGCTGAAGAGGAGAACTATGTTAGGAGCTTTGATCCCAAGAATGGACAGAGGGTCCCGGAAATCTTGAGGATGGGTGAAGATGCTGGGGCTTGGGAACAGTTCCTCAACGTTTTTGGGTTTTTAGGTTTTTTTGTTTGTTTTTTAAATGGAGGTCAAAGTGTAACAGCCTTCCAAAATAAACTAAGTTGTCATTACGCAGCCCTTTCCTTTGGTTTGAAAAGGTGAGGTCAGAGATGTGCATGCTTAGTGCGAATTTGGAGACGCAAAGGAGAGAGGCAGAGCACAGACTCATCTGGAGGAGAAGGGCAGCTTCCTGCATCACTGCCCAGGACTGAGGTAGGGAACAGGCCAAATGCAAACTTGGAAGCCAGTGGCAGAGGCTGGGCCAAAAGGAATGATAAGGAAGTACCAGGAGATAAGCAGTGTTGTGGAGAAAGTCTTTAGGGGACTCCTCCAACAGCAGCAGGGATGCAGGGTAGATAGACAGGGAGAGACCTGGGGCCAAATCACCCAGAAGAGAAGACAAAATAGTTAGGAGACTCCAGCCACAGTCCAGGCAACATGCATGAGGGCCTAACTTACAGCGGGGATGAAAGGGAATGATAGCTGGGAAACCGTCCTCGGAGGGAATCACCATGGCTCATTGGCTGACAGGTTGTCATTTCTCACTCAGCTGTGCTGGGTTAGTGCTGAATCCCCACTGGGTTTCTTCTGTGTGTGTGTGTGTGTGTGTGTGTGTGCGTGTGCGTGTGTGCGTTTGGCTGATTATCTCCCTGGACCAAATTTCCAATTATAAATCTCCCAGAGTGAGTGACTTCAGCAAAGCAGTCCTTTCTTGTGACATGCTCAGTCTGGAGGTTCTGACTACTCCCCCATGAGCCCCATAGGGGAGCTGTTTGTTGTTTGGGGTTTTCAGAAACAGGATTTTCCTGCTTGGGCAGCAACAGCATGACCCTGAATGTTCAGATCCTGAGGGAGCCAGGAGCTGGGAGGAAGGCAGCAGCAGGCTCAGCTTCCTGTGGGCCAAGCATTGCTTTGAGCAGTGAGAGGGGGCATCCAAATGAACTTCAGTTGTGCACAGCAAGCCCCACACCCCTGCCCTTCAATTAATCAGTGAGCCAGCAAGCTTGGCCTTTACTGAACTCCTACAGTGAGGCCAGTTTCTTTACCAAAGGTGAATGGCCTCATGGAGAGACATCAGTCCCACACCCTGAATAAAGCTGACTAGTGGTGCTCACAATCAGTGGTTCCAGGAAAAAAAATTTAATGTGTCTGATTAGAATACTTAGAGTACACTGATGACCTGGAATTAGCTTTAATAGGAAGAGAGGATACATGAGAAATTAAATCCTTGCACATAGAAGTTAAAACCACCTCCTCTCTTTTGCATCCCTGGTTGGCCCACCTGGATCCTCTGTCTTGACAAGTTAAAAGGATTAGCAGCCACATGGAAGGAAATAAGGAATGTGCCAGGTGACTTTCAGAAGTTTTGTCATTGCTTCTCCCCAAGTTGTACACAATTTCAATAATACTCTAAGAATTAAGAGATGTATTTTAATTTTTTTTTTCTGATTCTAAAAACAAATCTTAGGTCATTAGATCTGGAAGAGACCTCAGACCTTATGCTCTGCTTCCCTTGTAAAACTGAATGCCTTTAGCAGCACAGATCAGGGTACCGTCAGTCAATATTGACATTTCACAAGAGAGGACAGTAATTCTCAGCAAGTGGATGGCTTGTTCTAGCTCAGTCACCCCACTTAGGTGTCAGGACTATCTTCTGAGAAGCAGTCTTTCGTAACATCCCACTGAGGCTTGGATGTCTTCAGAAAAGATTTCTGACAATTCCTGTGCTTTCTTGCCATAACATCTTGTTCGACTCAGTCAAGGTGATTGCGATCATGGTATTGTTCCTACCCTGCCCTCTGCTGACCTTTTTTGCCTGAAAGAACTCTTATAAGAAGTATTAGGCCGGGTGTGGCAGCTCATGCCTGTAGTCCCAGCACTTTGGGAGGCCAAGGCGAGCAGATCATGAAGTCAGGAGTTCAAGACCAGCCTGACCAATATGGTGAAACCCCATCTCTCCTAAAAAATACAAAAATTAGCCAGGCATGGTGGCACTCACCTGTAGTCCCAGCTACTCAGGAGGCTGAGGCAGGAGAATCACTGGAACCCGGGAGGCAGAGGTTGCGGTGAGCCAAGATTGTGCCACTGCACTCCAGCCTGGTGACAGAGCGAGACTCCATCTCAAAAAAACCAAACAAACAAACAAAAAAGAAATCTTGGTCCCATCTTTCTTTGGAATTAATAGCCTTCGATCCATCCACTAGAAATGGTAGAGTGAGGTGTACAGTCTATTCTCCTAAGGAACAACCCCTTAGGAGTGAATTTCTCTAATGGGAATGCATTGGGGTGACTAAGAGAGTTGTGATCTATATATCTGTTTAGTGATATTTATCAATCATTTATTAAGCATTAATTGAGCATCTACTATGTACCAACTGCTAAGCTTCCTATTTTCAGATTTAGAAGGACTCAAACCTCTGACACTTTAATTCTCAGCCTTGGAGCATGTATTAGTCCATTTTTACACTGCTGATAAAGACATAACTGAGACTGGGAAGAAAAAGAAGTTTAACTGGACTTATAGTTCCACATGGCTAGGAGACCTCAGAATCATGGTGGGAGGCGAAAATCACTTCTTACTTGGCAGCAGCAAAAGAAAGTGATGAAGAAGCAAAAACAGAAACCCCTGATAAACCCATCAGATCTCATGAGACTTATCCACTCTCACGAGAATAGCATGGGAAACACTGGCCCCCATGATTCAATTACATCCCCCTGGGTTCCTCCCACATAACGTGGGAATTATGGGAGATACAAATCAAGTTGAGATTTGGATGGGGAAGCAGCCAAACCATATCATTCAGCCCCTGTGCCCTCCAAATCCCATGTCTCACGTTTCAAAACCAATCATGCATTTCCAGCAGTCCCCCAAAGTCTTAACTCATTTTATCATTAACCCATTAACCCACAGTCCAAAATCTCACCTGAGACAAGGCAAGTCCCTTCCACCTATGATACTGTAAAATCAAAAGCAAGCTAGTTACTTCCTAGATACAATGGTGGCACAGGTATTGGGTAAATACAGCCATTCCAAATGGGAGAAACTGGCCAAAACAATGGGCTTACAGGGCTCATACAAGTCTGAAATCTAATGGGGCAGTGAAATTTTAAAGTTCCAAAATGATCTCTTTTGACTCCAGGTCTCACATCCAGGTCACACTGATGCAAGAGGTGGGTTCCCATGGTCTTTGGCAGCTCCACCCCTGTGGCTTTGCAGGGTACAGCCTCCCTCCCATCTACTTTCACAGGCTGGCGTTGAGTGTCTGCAGCTTTTTCCAGGTGCATGGTGCAAGCTGTTGGTGCATCTGCTATTCTGGGGTCTAAAGGACAGTGGCCTTCTTCTCACAGCTCCACTAGGCAGTGTCCTAGTAGGGACTCTGTGTGGGGGCTCCAACCCCACATTTCCCTTCCATGCTGCCCTAGCAGAGGTTCTCCATGAGGGCCCCATCCCTGCAGCAAACTTTTGACTGGGCATCCAGGCACTTCCATAGAGCTTCCTAAATCTAGGCAAAGGTTCCCAAATCTCAAGTCTTGACTTCTGTGCACCTGCAGGCTCAACGTCATGTGGAAGCTGCCAAGGCTTGGGGCTTGCACCCTCTGAAATCACCGCCCAAGCTGCACATAGGCCCCTTTCAGCCATGGCTGGAGCGACTAGGACACAGGGCACCAAGTCCCTAGGCTACACACAGCACAGGGACTCTGGGCCGGGTCCACAAAAACACTTTTTCCTTCTGGGCCTCCTGGCCTGTGATGGGAGGGGCTGCCATGAAGGTCTCTGACATGACCACAGATATTTTCCCCATGGACTTATTAACATTAGGCTCCTTACTACTTATGCAAACTTCTGCAGCCGGCTTGAATTTCTCCCCAGAAAATGGGTTTTTCTTTTCTATCGCATAGTCAGACTACGAATTTTCCAAACTTTTGTGCTCTGCTTCCCTTATAAGACTGAATGCCTTTAATAGCACCCAAGTCAGTTCTTGATTGCTTTGCTGCTTAGAAATTTCTTCTGCCAGATACCCTGAATCAGTTCTTTCAAGTTCAAAGTTCCACAAATCTCTAGGGCAGGGGCAAAATGCCACCAGTCTCTTTGCTAAAACATAACAAGAGTCACCTTTGCTCCAGTTCCCAACAAGTTCTTCATCTCCATCTGAGACCACCTTAGCCTGGATTTTATTGTCCATATTGTTATCAGCATTTTGGGCGAAACCATTCAACAAGTCTTTAGGAAGTTCCAAATTTTCCCACATTTTTCTGTCTTCTTCGGAGCCCTCCAAACTGTTCCAATTTCTGCCTGTTACCCAGTTCCAAAGTCGCTTCCACATTTTCAGGTATCTTTTCAGCAATGCCCCACTCTACTGGTACCAATTTACTGTATTAGTTTGTTTTCACACTGCTAATAAAAAGCATACCCAAGACTGGGAAGAAAAAGTTTAATTGGAATTACAGTTATACATGGCTGGGGAGGCCTCAGAATAATGGCAAGAGGTAAAAGGCACTTCTAATATGGTGGCAAAAAAAGAAAATGAGGAAGAATCAAAAGCAGAAACCCCTGATAAACTCATCAGATCTCGTGAGACTTATTCACTATCACAAGAATAACATGGGAAAGACAGGCCCCCATGATTCAATTACCTCCCCCTGGGTCCCTCCCACAACACATGGAAATTATGGGAGATACAATTCAAGTTGAGATTTGGGTGGGGACAAAGCAAAATCATATTAGAGCATATGTTTATTAAAGTTCTTATCTCACCAAATTGTAATTAAATGATAGCATGTTTCCCTTTTTCACTAAACTCTGAGCTCTTCAAGGGCAATTCAATATCATTCATCTTTTTAAACTTTATTCCTGGAAAAGTGTCTGGTGTTTCACACATGCTTAACAATACTGAATTCACCAGCACATCAGAAAGTTTATCCATCACTATCAAGTCAGCTTCATCCCTGGGATACCAAGACTGGTTCAACATATGCAAATCAATAAACATAATCCATCACATAAACAGAACCAATGACAAAAACTCATGATTATCTCAATAGATGCAAAAAAGGCCTTCGATAAAATTCAACACCACTTCATGCTTAAAAACTCTCAATAAACTAGGTATTGATGGAACGTATCTCAAAATAATAAGAGCTATTTATGACACACCCACAGCTAATATCATACTGAATGGGCAAAAGCTGGAAACATTCCCTTTGAAAACCAGCACAAGACAAGGATGCCCTCTCTCACCACTCCTATTCAACATAGTATTGCAAGTTCTGGCCAGGGCAATCAGGTAGGAGAAAGAAATAAAGGGTATTCAAATAGGAAAAGAGGAAGTCAAATTGTCCCTGTTTGCAGATGACATGATTGTATATTTAGAAAACCCCATCATCTCAGCCCCAAAACTCCTTAAGCTGACAAGCAACTTCAGCAAAGTCCCAGGATACAAAATCAATGTGCAAAAATCACAAGCATTCTTATACACCAATAATAGACAAGCAAAGAGCTAAATCATGAGTGAACTCCCATTCACAATTGCTACAAAGAGAATCAAATACCCAGGAATACAGCTAACAAGGGACATGAAAGATCTCTTCAAGGAGAACTACAAACCACTGCTCCAGGAAATAAGAGAGGACACAAACAAATGGAAAAACATCTTATCCTCATGGGCAGGAAGAATCAATATTGTGAAAATGGTCATACTGCCCAAAGTAATTTACAGATTCTATGCTATTCCCATGAAACTACCTTCGACTTTCTTCATAAAATTAGAAAAAACACTTTAAATTTCATATGAAACCAAAAAAGAGCCCATATAGCTAAGTCAATCCTAAGCAAAAAACAAAGCTGGAGGCATCATGCTACCTGACTTCAAACTATACTACAAGGCTACAGTAACAAAAACAGCATGGTTCTGGTAGCAAAACAGACACATAGACCAATGGAACAGAACAGGGACCTCGGAAATAACACCACACATCTACAACCATCTGATCTTTGACAAACCTGACAAAAACAAGCAATGGAGAAAGGATTCCCTATCTAATAAATGGTGCTGGGAAAACTGGCTAGCCATATGTAGAAAACTGAAACTGGACCCCTTCTTTGCACCTTATACAAAAAACAACTCAAGATGGATTAAAGACTTAAATGTAAAACCCAAAATCATAAAAACCCTACAAGAAAACCTAGTTAATATCATTCAGGACATAGGCATGGGCAAAGATTTCATGACGAAAACACCAAAAGCAATTGCAACCAAAGCTGCAATTGACAAATGGGATCTAATTAAAATAAAGAGATTCTGCACAGCAAAAGAAACTATCATCAGAATGAACAGGCAACCTACAGAATGGGAGAAAATTTTTACAATCTACCCATCTGACAAAAGTCTGATATCCAGAATTTACAAGGAACTTAAACAGATTTACAAGAAAAAAACAAACAACTCCATCAAAAAGTGGGCAAAGGATATGAACATACACTTCTCAAAAGAGGACATTTATGCAGCCAGCAAACATATGAAAAACAACTCAACATCATTGATCATTAGAGAAATGCAAATCAAAACCACAATGAGATACCATCTCACGCCAGTCAGAATGGCGATGATTAAAAAGTCAAGAAACAACAGATGCTGGAGAGGCTGGGGAGAAATAGGAATGCTTTTACATTGTTGGTGGGAATGTAAATTGATTCAACCATTGTGGAAGACAGTGTGGTGATTCCTCAAGGATCTAGAACCAGAAACACCATTTGACCCAGCAATCCCATTACTGGGTATATACCCAAAGGAATATAAATCATTCTACTATAAAAATACATGCATGCATATGCTTATTGCAGCACTATTTACAGTAGCAAAGACATGGAACCAACCCAAATGCCCATCAATGATAGACTGGATTTTAAAAAAGGTGGCACATATATACCCGGGAATACTATGTGGCCAAAAAAAGTAATGAGATTGGCCAGCTGCTGTGGCTCACACCTGTAATCACAGCACTTTGGGGGGCTGAGGCGGGTGGATCACGAGGTCAGGAGATCGAGACCTTCCTGGCTAACACGTTGAAACCCCGTCTCTACTAAAAAACTACAAAAAAATTAGCTGGGTGTGGTGGCACGTGCCTGCACTCCCAGCTACTCGTGAGGCTGAGGCAGGAGAATTGCTTGAACCTGGGGAGGCAGAGGTTGCAGTGAGCCAAGACTGTGCCACTGCATGCCAGCCTGGCCAACACAGCGAGACTCCATCTCAAAAAAAAAAAAAAAGGAATGAGATCATGTCCTTTGCAGGGACATGGATGAAGCTGGAAGCCATTCTCAGCAAACTAACACAGGAACGGAAAACCAAACACTGCATTTTCTCAGTCATAAGTGGGAGTTAACAATGAAAACACACAGACACAGGAAGGGGAACAACACACGCTGGGGCCTGTGGAGCAGGTGGGGAGCAAGAGCATCAAGACAAATAGCTGATGCATGCGGGGCTTAAAACCTGGTTGGTGGGTTGATAGGTGCAGCAAACCACCACGGCACGCATATATGAACCTGCACATTCTGCACATGTATCCCAGAACTTAAAGTAAAATAAAAATTAAAAAATATATACTTTGTAGGGATGGATAAAGGATGAAAGGAATGTGGGGATAAACCCATTATGCTGTGACCACTTGATAGTTGTCACTGGAATGTTCCCACTGAGGTTCTGGGGAAATGTCAGCCCCATGGTCACACAATAGAAGTAAAGGAAAATTGAAATGTCAGCTGGTTTTGGCCATGTGCCAAGCATCTCAGGGTTCTCTTTGGTGGGGGCATTTTCCAGCTAAATTCTGGGAAGGAACATGGTGTTTATTTAAGTGCTGGCATCTACTTAGACAAACAGGAAAATATTCTGCCACCTAACTTGACTGGAACTGGAATCCTACTCACCATCTGATGGCTGAAACAATGCACAGTATTGTAAAACATTTCAAATCAGTTGACTTCCCCCAGCAGCTTAGTTTGCGTCAGTGTAGATGCACACAGCAGATTGTGTTTCTATGTTAAAAGGGTTACAGAACCCATCCTGGGATGAAACCCTGGGACCACAGAAAAGGTGATGGGGAAGTTGTTCAAGGCCATTATTTCAGTGCCATCATCATTAGCACATTTCATGTTAAAATGTTGCCTGGAAAATCACCAGAACCAAAAATAACGCCATCTGTTTGTATAGTGGATTATAGTGTAAAAAGCATTTTACAGTCATTATCACACTTTTTTACTGCAACTGCAACTCTATTTTATAGATGAGGAAATTGAGACTCATTAGGATTTGGTGACTTCACTCAGTAACTAGTAGATTCCACATGTACTGGCTCCTCTACGGTTATTAGCATCACAAGTAACACAATAATCCTCCTCTCCACTTTGGCACCCCTACAGCTGCAACGAATTAAAGCTATTCTTACCGTTGTGACCAGTAATCTCCTAAAAGCCAAATACAGTGAACTCTTCTTCATCCTTATCTTGCCTGATTCCTCTGCAACAAATGACCACGTGGGCTACTCCCTACCTTTTGAGGCTGTCTTCTTTGGTTTCTAAGATGCTGCTGGCAGGGAGCAGTGGCTCATGCCTGTAATCCCAGCACTTTGGGAGGCCAAGGCCGGCAGATCACCTGAGGTCAGGAGTTTGAGACCAGCCTGGCCAACATGGTGAAACACTGTGTATACTAAAAATACAAAAATTAACCAGGCATAGTGGCACATTCCTGTAATCCTAGCTACTCGAGAGGCTGAGATGGGAGAATTGCTTGAACCCGGGATGTGGAGGTTGCAGTGAGCCAAGATTACGCCTCTGCACTCCAGACTGGGTGATAGAGAGAGACACCATCTCAAAAAATAAAAAATAAAAAAATTTAAAGGTGCTTCCCTGCCCTGGTTTTATGCCTTCCTTCTATGTCTTATAGCGCCCCTCCTTTACTGCCCGCTCTGTCCCAGCATTCCTTGTGAATGTTAATATTCTCTAGGATTTGATCTTTAGCCACTCTCTCTTTGCATTCCCCACAGTGTTCTGGGGGATCTTATCACCGTTCACGGCTCCAACCACTCACTCTACAATAGTAACTCCCACATCTCTGTCACCAGATTTGTAACCCAGATCTCCCTACTGAATTCAAAATATATATCCCAGCTACCTTCTGCACCTCTCCACCTGGATCTGCAATAAGAACCTCAAGTTCCACACACCAAAAAGTGACTGTACTAGAGTATCCCAACAGTGCAGTATTAGGTCTGCCCATTCGGCAACATGTAATGCTTCTTTGCTTTATCAAATTTCTAATATTTCTTTTAGTAAAGAAATATTTGACAGTTTTATTCATGTAAGTCCCACATTTTCAGTATGTATTTATGTCTAGACATTATATACTCTCATAACCATTGTGATCTTATTTCCATTATATTTTGTAAATGGCTGTGCTGTTATATAGAAAAGTTATTGACCTTTAACACATTTGTTTTGAAGCCAGCAGCATTCTGAAATCTAATTTGTTCTTGTTTTTCAGTGGATTTTCTTTGTTTTTTTAGATAAGCTATCATCTACAATAATTAGTTATCTCCTACTTTACACTATTTATATCTTATTCCTTTTTCTTAATTACATTGACTCGCGTTCCTAGAACAATATTACTGATTTGTTTTTCTAAGACCACCAGAGCCGGCACAAAAGAACCAGCGGGTAGGCAAGTGTAGGAGCAAAACCGGTTCAAGTTTATTTTGGTCACCTAGCTTCAGGGAAAGAAGGTGGGTAGGGAGAAGTCTGTCGGCCTCCGGCAAAGGATGCCGGCAGAGCCCCCCGGTGGGGCTCTCGGACGGAGTTCCCACAGTCCTGACATCCCGACAGGAGTGGGGCTGTGAGAAGGCCGCGTGGCTCACTGGCGGAGAGCGGCTTTTCTAAGGAGTGGGAGGGCAATAGGCGGGGCACGGGCGTGTCGGGGGCGTTCCGCAGGTGCGACCAGGTAAATTTTGGTCTCTTCGGATTGACGTCACCTGGTGCATGCCCAGTTGGTCTGCACCTTCCCGGGTCGCCGGCTGCATTTTCGCGCGCGTGGGAAGAGCTGGTGGTGAAGAACAACCCGGAAGTGCACCATCTTGCCTCCGTTCGTCCAAACAATTACTACTAACAATAATGGTCATTACTGTAGTTCCTGACTCACAGACAGAGCACTTCTATTTTTCATCATTGCATTTAAGATATTTTCACCATTAAATAAAATATATACACTGCATTTAATTGAAGACATATTATTCTATTTCTATCTTGCATTAGAAATGATGATACATTTTTATTAAATGTCTTTTAGTCATCCAAAGAAATGATTATAATTTTTTTCTCTTTTGGTTTAATCATATGATAAATGATATTAACAGTGAATCATCTTTGTGGTAATGCTTTTTCTAGAAAGGACCCATTTAACTTAAAATCTTATTCAGCTCAGGCTGTGTTAATACATTCCAAATGTATTGATTATTGCATTTCTTTCTAAAATTCCTACTATATTTTATCTCCTAAACCTACCCCTCATATCTCTTATATTTTTACATATTATATTCATCTCTATCTTTTGCTTCTTGGTTTTTGGGGAATTTCTCAAAGTGGACTTTCAAATCATCAATGTCATTTTCTGTGCTATCCAATCTGTTATTTATTGCTACCACTTCCAATTTAATTTGAAATTTAAAATTCGAATTTATAAATTTATAAGATAAATTCACATTTAATTTTTTAAATGTTTAAGAGTAATATTTCTGATATCAATTAGTTAGTTGTGTATAGAGTGAGTGCTTGAATCTCAAGTCTCATTGATAATATAAATCAGTTTTCTTTTTGATTATGTCTCACTTTTTGGAATAAGGTTCTTTTAGTAGAAAACATTTGCTCTGATTCTTCGGATGAGTTTCTTCAAACTGCTAAATCATTTCATAGACCCGGTGATTTTTTCTGTTTATCCATCTTTCCTGAGAATGCACTATATGTCCATGGTTCCAAGTTAGGATCATTTCTCTCAGAGGCTGTGAGGATGCTTATTCAAATCTTATGTCCAAGAAGAAGAAAATGATAAACAAATATGCAGCTTCAGTTTGTGGCAACATAGTTGGCTGTGAGGAGCAGAAAGAGGCCACAGTGAGAGACATCTGCACCAAAAAGAATCTCATGTTGTGCTGAAGGATTCCTTCCAGTCTGTTGTGAAGCCCACGTTATCTCAGAAGCCCACAGGCTGTGCCCATGCTTTAATTATCACACCTCTCCAGTCCGGGGAGCTCCATCGATCAGCTCCCACTGTACTTCCGTATACTTATGTAAGACCACACTTTTTGTACCAATAGTGGCCCCATGGAGTCTGGACTTTACTGCTGAAAGTTAGGAACATTTGTGCCAGGTTAAAGTTCCCCATGATCGTGGAAACTAGGAAACTAATTACCAAGGAAGACAGTCCTGTGGCAGGGAGCTTCACTGCTAAGCAGGTGAGGAATTGATCCTCTTCTCTTGTTCTATGTACCAGCATTAGAATATTCCCTCTACATGCTTGGAAGTTAGGAAGGTTACACTATGTACCCCGTTCACCCACTGCCTGAATCAACTTTTCCTTCATATGCACAGAATTGGGGGCAGTGGGCTCATCAGTCAATCCAGGCCACTAGCACCACATTTTTCAATATATCAAGCAATGTAATGCTGTGAGTAAGCATCCAGTCTCCAGAGCCAGACTCCTTGGGTCCAAATACTATTAGGTTGGTGCAAAAGTAATTGCAGTTTTTGCTAATTTGCTTTCGTTTTGCACCAGCCTAATATTACTAGCCATAAGACCACTGGAGTTAGTAATCTTCCCTGTGCCATACTTTCTTCATCTGTAACAGGAGGACAATAATAGCTCATCAGTGTGGCCAGTGACAGCACCTCTTTCATGGAATACCATGAAAACTCAATTAGCTAATAGATGCTAAACATTTCAGACAATGCCTACACACGGTAATACTCGATCAATGTTAACCGACGCAAAACAATGCCAATACTTCTGGTTTGAAGAAGGCACCCTTCCCTGATGTTTTCTTTTTTAATACATTTCTTTGGATATTTCAATGGGCTCTTAGGAAGACAAGAGTTAAAACTGGAAGAGTCATATTTCCAACTTGCTCCAGAAGTCCTAAAGTAATGTTTTTGAAATGAAAACATTGTCAAAAATGTCAAAAATGTCTGAAATGAAAACACGTCAAAAAAAAGTAAAATTCAAACTTGTTGGCATATCAGCAAGGCCAATCAGGATCCAGCCTGCTTTCTACCTTTTCTCTAACCTTGTCCTCAATTGCACCTCAGACTGTAGCCCAACCAAACCTCCTGGTTTCATTGTGGCAGCTCACACCACAGGGTCTCTGCTCAGGTGAGGCCTTCCAGGTGGAAAGTCCTTCCTCCCTCCCTTGTTAGCACCCCATGCACCTAATTTGCTTGTCTATAATTCTGAGGGCTCACTTCATATATCGCCCCCTCTACAAAGTCCAGAATCACATCAGCTGACCCGTCCTTGGCATCCAGCCTGCACCCAGAGCAAAGTTCTCTATACTGTGTCTGTGAGGCTTTACTCCACAACTATCATGGTTGTTGAAATCAATGAGGGAGCTTATTAAAAGTATAGATAATGGCTCTGGAAGATTCCAATTCATTAAGCCATGGGTAGAGCCCAGGAATTCATATATTTATAAAACAATTGGGATGATTTTGAGAATCAGCTGGATTTGAGTTAATAACACATCTCCTCTGGTTTGCTTGCCCTCTCCTCTGGTAACCTTCCCTCCCAACTGGTTAACTTGACCTCTCCTCTGGTAACCTGCACTCCCCTCTGGTTAGCACATCCTACTCTCTAAGAGGCTGTAAACTCCTTATCTGTCTTATCTGTCTTATGTCTCCAGCACCTTGCACAGTTCCTGGCACTCAAAAATGTGTTCATAAATGCATGAATAACTGAATCACCTCTTCCCGCCAGTGGATTAAGTATTTCTATTGTTATTATTCATTGCTTTTACCCACCACATTTGATTTTCAGAGACTTAATTGAAGAGCTTGTAAGAGAGACAGGAACAATTGTTTCTGGTTTGGCAACATACACCAGACTTGTTTGCCAAACTTACTGTGAACCTTCTGTCTTCTTGAGAAAGGAGGCCCAGGGGATCAGAGGCACTATTGTGTAACAACCTTCTCCTGAGGCTTAAATATTTGGCAACTTTAATCCTGGCATGAGAGTTGGCACAAGGAATGAGAAAATGGAACACTCAGAAAGTGTGAGCCAACACCTTAAATGGACTTAGTGGTGAGCTAGCCAGAAGGTGGAAGCAGAGGCTGGAGGCTGTAGAATTGAGCCTCATCTCCTCTCCACTCGCTACCTCACCTCCAGCTGGTTAGTTTAGGCAAGGCATTAACCACCCTGAGCTCTGTGTCTTCCTCCATAAAAGAGGGCTGAAAGCAGATTGTCACAGAATTATTTGAAATCGTATACATGAAAGATCAAGTAGAGTGCAATAAATGTTTCTTTACTTCTTTCTGTCACATCTCAAGCTGTGTCCTAGAAAATTGTAGAACAGTTGAGAGAAGCCAGCCAGAGCCCTGGGGTGGGACTCTCACAGTAGGATGGGCAGATGTGGAGTATGTAGCTTCAGGAAACCAGAGAGAGTCTACTAAAGCCCAGTCCCAGGTATGAAAAACAGAGCAATGAAATTTGACCCTCTCAGAATATCCAAGAATCCTCATGGGATTTCTGTAATACATTTGAGCACATATAAGTTCTTTCTGGGGAAAGGGCCATGCCTCATTCATCTTTGTATTCCTAGTGCCCAACAGAGTGCCTGATAGGACCAGGAAATATTTGTAAATTGAATAGTGGGTTGACAAAGGCATAATCTGGTACCTTCTCTCCCTAATTTCCTAGTTCTTTCCTAGTTTCATCCTCCAAACAAATCTTTGGGTTTCTTTTTTTTTTCCTTGCCTCCATTCCTGGATGTGGTTAAGCCAACCAGACAGAGCTGTAATTCCCATGCTCCTAAGCTTCAAGGCTTCCAGAGTCTACACAGCTTCCCTCTGCGTGGCAACTTTGAGCTTCCTGTTGTTAAATAAAGTTATAAGTGTTGTGAAGCACTTTCATTAGGGAGGGTTTTATCTTGGAGAGGCAACAAGTTCTATTCAATGGAATAGGGAAAAGTTAACATTTAAAACTCCAGTTATTTTCTGAGGATGGTAGATCCTATTATGAGTTGGCTTTGTTCTGCTGAGACCATACAAATGTGGATTTGCAAACTGGAAGAGCTAGAAGATCCTAAATACTAAAGGAAGAATGTCTTCTAGCTTCTGAGGTAATCCTAGAGGGAGATAAGAGAAGAAGAGAGAGCTGAAAAGATTATATGAGTTGCCCAATGAAACCCTCCTGAGGTCTCTAAATTCCCAGTTCTTACTAGACTCACCAGCTTTTATGGAAGTCTATAAAAGAGTGAGTTTTGTAACCATGTTAATGAGAAGGAAAAAAGAGATAGTCTATGGTATTTTGAACTAGTCACAATGGGAGCCATCAAAAGAAAGATGATAAGAATTCTCACATATCATGAATAGGGCTTTGGGCTTCATCCAGATTGTTAAACTGGGAGTTTGAGTCAAATTTATTCAGACCATTGTAGGGGTTAGAAAGAGACATCTCAAGGAATATCTGAGTCTTCTGAACTTGATATTATTCTAGACACCACAAGGAATGCATAATTAACACACAGCCTGGTCCTTTTCCTCAAGGAGCTTACAATCTCATTGTGCAGACAAGATATAAAGCCACTGGGCAGCACGCCTTCAGGATGCATTTTAATTTCAACAGACAATGATGATGGAGAAGATTAGAGAAAGGCCTCAAGGAGGGCTTCTTAAGGGGCCACCCTGAGTTGAGTCTTCAGAGGGAGATGACAGTATTTGGTTTGGCAGAATCCCAGGAACAGCCTTTTCAAGAGCTCCCTGACAGGACCTCTTGAAACAGACCAACCAGGAACTACGCAAGACAAAAGCAACTCCATCCACTGCTCATTTTAAGCACATGCCTCACATGATCTGCTTGTGTAAACTTTGCAGGCAAATTTGATTTCCTTTTTCCTCATACTGACTTTAAAAATCATTTTCCCAAATGTACATTTACTTGCCTTTGCTTTTTTTTTTAAAGGTAAAACAAAACTTTTCTGCCACTTCTGGCATTCCACTCTCATTTTCATTTGTCCCTTGCCTTTCTGAATTAATTTGAGTGGGAAGAAGGTGTGCGCTTACATCAACCCAGCCTCCTACCCCTAAAAATACTGTCTACATTCAGTGCTAAGGAAAAGAGGCTACTTTGAGAATTTCAAAGTTGTAACTTCTAAAGGCTAATGGATGAATGTGAGTATTTCCATTCTCACTGTGGCCAGGAAAGATAGAGATAACCATATAGCACCCAGAAAATGACTGCTTCATATCATGAGGATTTGATTTCCATTTTAATGGAAACATGTTCATTTAAAAGAAAGAAAAGCAGATTTCTGAACTATGTCTCCTCTCTCCATTAACAACCTGGATATGCATCTAGAATTAACGAGCTACATTTTTATTTCCATTTTGCTAAAGAGGCTGACCAAATCTGGTGCATTACCTGATGTCTAATCTTTCCAGTGCTCCCCTCACGTCTCCCCTCACTGTTTTCCCCCTTCTGAATGAGATGTTAGTATTTTGGCTTTGTCTCAAATAAACTTACAAGTTGGGTTTTTATTTCTCCCCAA
Source organism: Colobus angolensis palliatus (assembly GCF_000951035.1). Taxonomy (NCBI): domain Eukaryota; kingdom Metazoa; phylum Chordata; class Mammalia; order Primates; family Cercopithecidae; genus Colobus; species Colobus angolensis. The sequence goes on along the minus strand of NW_012115699.1, from coordinate 1,405,410 downwards.
CGGAGCCTCTCAAATCCCTTATCTTCCGCTCAACGGGAAGGAAATGACTTTGTTACCACAATATTGAACACTGATGATTTACTTGTTTATATATGGGGGAAAAAAAGCTCTGACATATTCTATTTCCTATACAACAGTTCCTAAGTCTCTATGGAGAGACCTAGTGGCTTCAGGGCATAGAAAGATGCCACTGTACACTGAGCAGCAAAGAAAGGATAGATAAGCCCGTGTTCCGACAGAGCTGACTATGTGCATAGCTATACATTTGTGGCAACAAGTGGGGAAACCAGCCAGCATAGATTCTCCTTTGCTGCTCTAATTTTAGTCAAAAAATTACAGATGCCAAAGTCAGATAGCCTGAACTCAAATCCTGTCTGATCTCTGATCCTAGCCTGAGAGGCCTGTTCAGATTCCTCCTCTGCACAAATTCCTTGCTAGCAATGTGACTTTAGGCAAATGACTTAATTGCTTTGTGCCTCTGTTTTCTTAGAGGTAAAATATGGATGCTAATACCTGACTGATGGATCAGTTCATAAGAAATGATAGCTATGAAGAGTCTACATGATACCTGGATAACCCCACTTAAATATCCTATATTGAATGCTTAAACAAATGTTAATTTCATTCCCCTTTCCTTTAGAAACCTTAATTAATACCTTAACTATTTAGTACAGAGCTCAGTAAACTATGGCCAGCAGATCAAATCCATCCACCCTTTATTTATTTATTTGTTTTATAATAAATAAAATAGATCCCCTTGTTTCATGTTCTCATGAGCCTTTTTTTTCACAGGACTTACCACAGTTGTAATTGCACATGTATTTGTAGGTTTAATTGCTATCCATCACTCTCATAAGACTGGAGCTTCCTGAGAGGAGGGGTGGTAGTTATGATCTCTTCCTCTGTGTCCCAGCTCCTGCCATAGTGCCTGGCTCTGATAGGTACTCAGTTAGTATTTGAATGAATGAAAGAGTACATGAGTCTCCAGGCTACCACTCAGCCATGGGTCAAGACTACAGAAGTGACCAATGAGGACAGAGCCAGAAGAGACAGATCCCCTAGTCCTTGACAGGACGACAACCCAGCAGAAGTTTGTTTACCATGGTATGTAATAACATACCACAGTCCAAGGCTTCATCAGAACACAACCGCATCAACTTGGGTGACACTCCCACCTGGCTGGGATGGACCTGTTCAAACATTTCCTCAGTTCTGAGTCAAGAAAATGGAACTTCTTCATGGGAAAGAACCAGTTCAGCCCTGTAGTGTATTTCTATAATACTTGAGTAGCCACCACCTTCCTTGGGAAGAAGGCAAGAGCCCAGGCTGGGTAGTTTTAGTCATGGGTAGAAAGCAAAGATTCAATGAGTTTATTCACTCATTAATCTGCCCAAAGTGGGACTATCTCATGGTACACAGCCCCTGGCACATAGGAGATGGTGAAGACAAATAATCGCCAGCAGTAATGCTAAAATCTGTGACTGAGCTATTCCCAGTGCCCTGTCTTCCTGCTGGGCCTCTGCTCTGTGGAACACTCACATGCCTTTTTCCAAGTGGGGAATTTAAATCAGGCAGAACTCATGGGTGGGGGCCCCATCTCTACTCTGTAACTGCTGCATATCCACAAACCCCAGTTTCTTCACCTGCTGTCAAGGGACAATGTGATGGTAAATGTTTGTCTTTCCCAGTACACCTCACTACTGGCATTCAGAGTCAGTGCCGTTTTATCCATTGAAGCTATTAAGCTGTCTTGGATGTAAAAAGGTCCTAGGTAGCACTGATGAAGCCTACGACTGTATGCTTAATACTCGGGAATGTCTTATGCCAAAGATCCCATCATAAAGAAACACAATAAAGATCTAAGAGTATAGAGAAAGTAGATGAATACAGGAATGACAAAGACGCTCTAAGTATCTCAAGTACTGGAAGACCCTAGAGGTCAAAGAGTTTTCCTGGACAGCTGGATTTCTTTGCTTTTTTTTTTTTTTTTTTTTTCTTGACCGTCTCCCTCTGTTGCCCAGGCTGCACTACAAGCTCCGCCTCCTGAATTCACGCCATTCTCCTGCCTCAGCCTCCCAAGTAGCTGGGACTACAGTTGCCTGCCACCACGCCCAGCTAATTTTTTTTGTATTTTTAGTAGAGATGGGGTTTCACTGTGTTAGCCATGATGGTCTTGATCTCCTGACCTCGTGATCTGCCCGCCTCGGCCTCCCAAAGTGCTGGGATTACAGGTATGAGCCACCATGCCCTGCCGACAGCTGGATTTCTAAGGAATATTTTCTCTTGGACCTAGAAGATGCAGGGAATTGGAGGGAGCACCATGCGAGACCACTCTACCTATATGTCTAGGATTCTGTTTATAAAAACTCTATTTCATAAATACTAATTTTAAATAACTTGTAGCAGTGAAATAAAATAAGCCGTTCTTTCTATTAGAAAATATGGCCTTTTTATTATGCTCTGTAAAGACCTGGAATGTGTTGTTTGAAATCCTAAGGATGTCAGAAACATGCAAATTCTAGGTTTGCCTGAAGTCCAGTGGCCGCAGGGAGATCCAGTGTCCCCTAAAACACCAGGGGTGTTTGGAGGTTGGTACGCAGGCCAAAACTTGAGCTCACCACCTTAGTAGGACAGGACCGCAGTCTTAGCTGCTTCTAAGGGTGCAGGTGTACAACAACCACCGTTTATATTAATTCTTTTTTGGTACAAGAGCAGTTTTCAGAGTTTATCTGATTCAAATTAGGGTCTCATTACCGAGAAAGAGGAAAGAACAAAAGTTGAGGTGGGCCACCAGCTGTCTCTGCTCTAGACAGTGATTAGATCGCCTATCTGAGAATGGTGAATGGACATCTGATATAAAAAGCATCAGAGAATTTCAGGGAGGCACTGCTTTCTGGATGGGGGTGGGTGGATGGTCACTGACCCCACTGGATACTCAGAAGTACGTGAATGTAAGTGGATGAGACTTGACAGAAAATGCATGCTGATGCAGCTGGAAGTCAAACCACTGCTATTCCAGATGTTTCACTAGACTCCTCCATCCCCTTCCTGGGCCCCAGCCCATCTCCCATCTCACATCATTCCCAATTGTTTCTTAAGGATGTGCCTTAATGCAGTAACAGTAACAAAGAGGAAAGTCTGAAGGATGGAGAAGTAATTTTCTGCACATTACTGGAAATCAAAAAATTATTTCTACATGTTGACCCCACTCAGTTAAAAAAGGTCATATCAAATCTTTTGAGTCAAACCATCCTGCTTCATGTCAGGCGAGATACCCGACTCAGTGGCAGGGCCAGGTGAAATTTCAGGAGCCACTGGAATATGAACTATCCAGCTCCTTTAAAGACAATAGCTCCTGAAATGGCCCACAGCCATCTCTGTCAGTTGGCCTAGTCACCCAAGGAGCCTGCAACCACTCAGATAAAGAGTCATAAAGAAAGAAAGAAAATGTTAGGAGGCCTCAAAGCCTCTGGTAGTGATGAAACAGAAACAAAGCCACTGAAGCTGTTCAAGCAAATGTCTTTAATCTGTGACACCTGTCACCAAGGCACAGAAACAGCACTGCAAGGTCAGAGGCCTTCATGACACAGTAGGAGAGAGAGTCCTTTCATGATCCCCTCAGAGGGCATTTTAAAGCTGGGCATAAATCATGACCTGTTCTGTGTGCAGTTATTCTTATAAGTAGAATCCGATTTTAATAAATTCCATCAGCCCTCCAAATTGCTTTTTGTGGGAATAGAGTTGGTGCTAATGAGCTTGTTGCTAGAAATCGCTTTCCTGAGCTTCTAAGTCTGCATGTGAGATGGAGGTTCAGGTAGGCGCCTCTCTGTAGTGAAGAAACGTTCACGGCCCAGGCAGGCCCCAGCGCTGCTCTTCCCTTCTGCTTCTACGGGAGCCTGGCAGAGGCAAGTTTGGGGCTGCCTAGGCCAGATGGTGGGCTCGTTGCTGTGTGGACCAAGGAGGACTTGCTCTCCTTCCCCTTTTCCTAAAAATGTTCAGATGGTCAAACCTAGTGGGGGAGAGCAGGAGAGTCCCGGGGCCTCAAGCCGCATTGGTACCAAATGAAGCTTTAGATCTCTCCCATCTGCCTCAGCTCTTCCCTCCTATTTTCTGACATGGACAGTTGACACTTCTCCAGTTTTATGTAAAGTGTTAAGCAAAAGCAGCTTCAAGACAATCTTCCCCCATTCCGTCAGCTTGATTTCTTCCCCAGGCCTTCCAATATCGAAACTCTGGAGCCACTCCTGACCTCAAGCACAGAATCCATCTTGAGTGTCCATGCCGCCTCTCTGGGCCCCACTGTCCTCATGTGTCCAGTGAAGGGACTGAACCAAACAACCTCCAATCCCCCTCTCCATCCTAACAGCCTACATACTCACTGAGGTCCCTTGCACCATGAGTATACAAGGAACACTCATGCTAACCCAAATCCCTGATTCAAGCGGCTTCTAGCCTAGTGAGATACCATTGACCTAACCATTTCTCCTTACGTGCCTGGGTTTCTTTCTAAAAGGCTCAAGTTCCACCAACCCCTGCCCACCCCCATGTGCTTCCTTCTTGCTTGAGGAGGTGCTTTTCTCCACCTGTGCAATCCTGACATTCACAATCTGTGCTGCTTCATCCTCTGACAATGACCCACTAGTTCCTGCTGTCCCTGGTGGGCCTCTAACAACCATTCTCAGAAGTGAGATTTGCAAAAAGATGGTGAAACAGAATTCCAGATGGAGAGGGGAGAATATAGGGGAGGTAGGAGAGGGTGAATTAGGCTCCTCCTCCACAGGAAAGCTAAGTCTTAAGGTCCCCCTGTAAGGAAGCAATTCGTTCCAGCAAACTCTAGAGGAGGTTCAATATGCAGCTGCTGGGTGTTAGTGTCCCCTTTACCGGTCTGCAATTTCAGCAATCATCGTGCTTAAGGGTCTCTGTGGAATTAGCATGTGTTGACTACGGGGATGAATAATTCTACTCCAATTTACTTTCTCCCATGGAATACTATTTAAGTTATAAATTGAGTATTTCCATCCTTGACAGTAGCTATTAAGCTGACACCACTGCCTCATTGGCCTTTTGCTGTTTTGAGTATCTTTGGGCGCCTGGCCCTGGATCCAGCCAGTAGCACGGATAGTTTAAGTGTCTGGTGTCCTGGGTACCCTGGGTTTCAGCTAGGCACTGAATCTCTGGAAAGAGACCACACGGCCTCTGGAAGTTACAAAGATAGGAAGGGGAATGTGATCAAGTGTTGGGTGCCTGCTACGCACCAGACTTTGTCTATTCCCTTCATGCATATTATCTTGTTCGGCATCACTGCCCAGTAAATATTATGAATCCTTCTTTCAGAATGAGAAAACTGAGATTCTAAGAAATCACTTTAAGAAGGATTAAGTAGCTGAAAAAGCAATAAGTAAGAGCAATGGGGAGAGGGAAAGAGATATGTCCTGTGCTGGGGGCCGCATGGGAAGAGGAAAGTCATAATTCAGGCAGCAGGGGTTCCACTGCCAGAGAATCCAAACCAAGGAAGTCCTATATCACCAGTAAGACAGGCCACAGGGTGGTCTGTAAACACAGATCTGGGAGGTGTTTACTTTCTGGAGAGCCTATTTCTCTCTTGCTCTGTGTTTGTCAGCCCTGGTTCCAGCATCTTTCATGTATTCCTTTGAAAGCTAGCATTCTCTCTGAGCACTTCACCAGCAGAGGCCTGCGAGACCTTATCCTTCCTCACTCAATCCTCTATCCTTGTTTCTTCATCAACATTTGAGAGTCATCATCTCTGCCTGCTGCACGCTGAATAGAAAGAAGAAAGGGATCATTAAGTTAATCAGCTGGTAGTTACTAAGGAGCTTTCTTGTGCCTGGTCAGGTGCCATGGTGATTCAATGAAATAGAAGATGCAATACTGACTCCTGATAAGCATCTAATAAAATGTTGAAACATTATAAACAGCCATTTATTTTTGCTTCTCTGGGCCTCTGTATATGCTGTGGCCTTCTCCTAGAAAGTATGTTGCACACAGCTCTCTATAGATTGTGCGTGCCAGCTCAATCTTCCAGGTCAAATTCAAATGTCACCTCCACTGAGAAACTCCCCCAACCTCCCTGCCCAGGCACAAATGTCCTCCTGTCTGCTCATGCTTCTAATGCACTGTAAGTCCTCTGGAGCACACAGCAAATTGCATTTTCATTATCATGTGTGTCCCTCTCCAGAGACAGCCACTCCTTCAGAACATGAATATACTGAGCTCTTCTCTGACATCTGGAAAGGGGGTTAAATAAGGCTTATTGAACGAGTGAGTTAAAAAGCAGGACAGGAAAAAGTATGATATGTTACCAGAAAGCCATGCTGATCCAGGCCCCAAGAGAGGGTTCTTGGATCTCGTGCAAGAAAGAATTCAGGGTGAGTCCATAAAGTGAAAACAAGTTTATTAGGAAAGTAAAGGAATGGCCACTCCATAGGCAGAGCAGCCCCAAGGGCTGCTGGTTGCTTATTTTTATGATTATTTCTTAGTTATATGCTAAACAAAGGGTGGATTATTCATGCCTCCGCTTTTTAGACCATGTGGGGTAACTTCCTGACATTGCCATGGCATTTGTAAACTGTCATGGCGCTGGTGGGAGTGTAGCAGTGAGGACAACCAGAAGTCCCTCTCTTCGCCATCTTGGTTTTGGTGGGATTTGGCCAGCTTCTTTACTGCAAACTGTTTTATCAGCAAAGTCTTAATGAACTATATCTTGTATCTTGTGCCTATCTCTTATCTTATCCAGTGATTTAGAATGCCTAGCCATCTAGGAATGCAGCCCAGTAGGTTTCAGCCTCATTTTACACAGCTCCTATTCAAGATGGAGTTACTCTAGTTCAGATGTCCCTGACAAATATATATCTTTATATGTTCAGAGAAAAGAAGGTTGTACTCATTGTTGACAGTGGGTGTGAGGATCCTGGATAGTGCCTTGATAAAAAGCAAACCAAAGGCGCTGAAGCCAGACCGCCAAGTTTAAACCCAGCTCCAACACTTGGTGAATGAGCTACTTAACTTCTCTGTGCCTCAATTTCCTCATCTGGAAAATGGAGGTCATAACATTAGCCTGCCTCAAAGAGTTAGTTAAAGATGAAATGAATTAATGCAAAGAAAGCACATAGAATGGAGTGGGGCACTTACCAAGTGCTTGGTATGTTAACTATGTGTTACTCCTAAGGACTGAAGTCAAAGAGAAGCATTCCCTTTATACCTTCCTGCATTCTTTAAATTTTTACTTGGAACCGTTAGACAACAAAAAGAAAAATGAAAAATAAGACAGCAGCAAAGTGACAGACTAGATATCCTGATTGCTGCTCTTGAAATTAAATCAAAAATGCTGAATAATATACCACACACACAAAAATTTCTTTGTTAAATCATTCATTGTCTTGCAAGAAAGTAAAAAAATGCTCAAGGTAAAATTTAACTAATGGCAAGAATTCTACGTATTGACAGCAGTGAAGCTGGCTTTTGTCTTAAGGGCATTTGACCTTGACCTTGACTCACAGAATATGGGGACAAGAAACAAAGCCTAGGACCTGCCCAAGGTGGGTTGTCTAATAGGCCACCTTCTCTTGAAGTTGGAAACCAAAAAGCTGTATCCTCAGTGTAAAAGAGAACTAGAAATGAATGCCTCGCCTGCCAACAGCTGCAGGAAACCTGCCCATCTCCAACCTTGGTGCTGTCAACAGAAAACAAACAAACAAAAAAATCTCTTCTGAGAGTTTGTAGCAGAAAAAGTATCCTCACATGGGGATGCAGACCAAATTCATATCAGTTGGTTGGTCTAAAACAAACCTCACTCTGAAATCCAGTTTACAATGGTCCCAGTCTGGAAGTATTCCCAGGTTTCTGTCAAAAACGATTGTATGTCATCTCTGAAGGAACCCACCTTCAACACAGGCATCAACAAATTCTCAAAGATAAAGTTCCAAAGAAAATAAGCAGGATGCAGTCAGCATAAAACAGATAATGGAAGAAGTCACCATGAGTGAGAACCTGCAGAAGCAAACCCAGAGACTTAAACTATTAGAGTTAACAAAGACACTAAATATAAATTATGTTTACTATGTATGATGAAATAAAAAAGAAGCCTGACAATACGAGGAGCAAGTAAAAATTATAAAGAATGACTAGACATTTTTTAAAATATGCAATCAAAATTCTAAAAATGAATAATAATAACAGTTGAAATGTAAAACTCAGTGAACGAATCTAATAGCAGATTAGACTTGCTGAGGAGAGTCAATGAACTGGAAGATAGCCAGAATGCAGCACAGAGGTACAGAAGGTTAGATTTAAGAGATAAAACTAAGAAGACAAAACTAAGTTGTCTTAGTTGACAGGTTGTTTCATTTTAGTGTTTTGCCAAATGTAATCACTGTATAATTGTGAGAAATGCAGTTTTCTCAATTTTATACTTTATTTTGATAGAGAGTGTTAATAATTTACTAAAAAAACAAGAAATCCATCAAAAGATTCTTTCTTCTAATCAAAATATTCCTAAGAGCAACTCAAGAATCTCAAAATTAAATTGTGCATCCCATAGGAGCTTTCAGCTTTTATTTTATGCAGTTTGTCTCTGGCTTTTATAGAAATGAATTTCAATGTCTTTTTGTTTGCCGGATTTGTATTGAGAAATTGCAACTTGCCAAAAGCTTCAGAAGTTAAAAATTTAGGAGTACTCCATTGAAAATATTTTGATTTACAATTTTCAACTAATTTTAAACAAAATATAACCAAAACTTTGAGGACTCATTTACAAAAAGTTTGGTACTATTACTTAGGTTAATTCATAAAACAGTCAAAGGCTCAAACACTTTTAAAATCCTGTGTAGTATACTTTTGTATTCATCATACAAAACCACACCCAAAATAAATTAGTTCAGTTACTGTATACCTACAAAACTTTTTATAAATTTCAGCTACAGCTTCTATTTCAATTAGTAAGATATCACAGTTTATTTGTACATAGTTGCAAATTATGTGTATCACAACCTATTACAAGGACATTTCTGTTCCATGCCTTCCTTAATTTAGTAAGCGCATTATTTTTACCACAGTGTATTCGTATTAGTACCAAAACAAATTAAATTTATCTTCACTGCTGAACTTTGAAATAGACTCATGATAACATTCACAACAATGTCCGTGCTTTCACCTTCCAAAAACTTTGAATCTATGAATTGAATTTTTTTTTAAATTGGCTCATTATTGGCCGAGTGCGGAGGCTCACGCCTGTAATCCCAGCACTTTGGGAGGCCAAGGCAGGCAGATCACAAGGTCAGAAGATCGAGACCATCATGGCTAACACGGTGAAACCCCATTTTTACTAAAAATACAAAACATTAGCCAGGCATGGTGGCAGGTGCCTGTAGTCCCAGCTAATCGGGAGGCTGAGGCAGGAGAATGACGTGAACCCGGGAGGCGGAGCTTGCAGTGAGCCGAGATCATGCCACTGCACTCCAGCCTGGGTGACAGAGAGAGACTCCTTCTCAAAAAAAAAATAAATAAATAAAAATAAAAATAAAATTTCTCATTATTGAAATTAACTGATTTTCTATTTGAAAAATCTGATGACACTGATATAAAATTAGAATCATTTAGCTATTTGCCAAATTTTTCTGATAACTGAGCCAACATATTAATAGCTGTTACCCGACCTTTTGTACATGCACAAGAAACATTGGAATTGAAAAAGAATGAAGTTAATTTAGGACGGTCGTTTAATCTAAGTGAGAAGTCATGCTTCACAGAATGATGAGCAAATGCACCCTTTTCCCTGCATAGGTTAAATAATTGTCTTTGAGCATGGTTGTCTTAAAATAACTACTAACATTTGGTGTATATGCTGCTGCTGCTTCAGCAGATGTGTGTCTTTTGGTTTTCACAGGTTCAGTGATTAACGCTTTGGCCTGATAAAAGGTTAATGTCTAAAATCATTTTGTGCAAGTTACACATTCATCATCAACTTTTATGAAAAGCAGAAATCCAGAACTAAACTGTTCATTTGACGTGTGCTTCTTTGAAATTATAACTTATTGCTGTCAAAAATTTTTTTAAATAAGAAAGCACTACTTGAACTAAATAAACGGTTGTGGATTTACACTATACAAGAGAGAGCAAAATCACTGTAGCAAGGGTGCCCAAATGATATTCATACTCTCCAGAGAAGGATTACTCAGCATCTTTCCTGTTCATGTTAAACTGCTAGGGGCTTCCTGCTGAGCCTGCCACCCCATCTGGTGGCTACAGGCACAGGACGCAGCACAACAGACTGGTACATCAGCTGCCTGACGGAGGCAGTGGCACTGAATAATGCTGAGCACCTGAGTCTGAGTACACTTCATTTGATTAGTGATTGTCTTGCCTGCTGTACTTCAGTAGGAGACATTTTCAAGGCTGGGATTAGGGTGAGGCAAATGTAACATTTGCCTGGGGTGCAAAATTTAAGGGGACCCCAAAAGTTCAGCAATCAAGACAAATAATACTTTAATGCAATACATTGAGATATCAAATTTAATGCACAAAAATCTATGATTAACAAAATATTGAAATTTTAAATAAAGACAGGATTTAATACTTCACTTGCACTGTGAGTGCCTCACTCACCTCACTCCAATCCCATCCCACAGATTCTGCCTTTGTGGGTCGAATAAAAGAGATCTGTGGTAGAAGAGAGGCTACCCTGAGTGAGGAGGAGGCAGAGAAATTTCATTCTCCCTCCTAGCCCTTCCTTTGGCCCCAAGTGCCTCTGCTTTAAGTTTTCTGCTGCCAAAATTAAAAGTCAAGCCTATGGTCACCCAGAAAACATGCTTACCACTTGGGGAAAGAGGATGCCAGAGAATCAGGGAAACTCTAAATACACTTGTGAGTGACTGCAGCAGTTTTTACACAGCCTGCCAGGCCCAATGCAATGAATGGTTCAGCCCTCCAAAAACTGCATCATTTTCTTAAGATTTCAAAAAATTGTTTATTTGTTTTAATTGACACGTAATAATTGTACATATTTTGAGGTGCAGTGTGATATTTTGATACATGTATACAATGTGCAATGGTCATATCAGGATAATTAGCATATCCATCACCTCAAACATTTACTATTTTGGGGGGTTGGGAACATTCAGACTCCATTCAATAACAATTTATTGTGTATTTTCAAATAGCTAAAAGAAATGCATCTTTGATGTTGTTCACGAAAACTTCAAAATTGGTCAGAAGAGAGCATTAATTATTTAATAACTTAATATCAAGGCCACACTGCATAAGGTGAAAATAGAATTCAAAGATACAGCCAACTACATTTTCCTAACTAGCTTACCACAGAGGACTACTCAAAACTGCAGTGACAGCAGAGGCCAAAAAGCACAGTGCCAACAATTTTAAAGATGCCCTAAATTTGAACTTCTTTCTATTATTGAGTTCCCACTAAAATCATGAATTTCAATCAGTGCAATTCCCCCTTTCCCTTACAGTAATTAAAATCTCAAAGACATTACAATCCAAACTATTCTCTTCTTTTGTTTTTCCTTACTCTGCTGCTGGAGCTAATGTAGTCCTATTATCACCTCCCCTGTCAAATTTCTGTAAACCTGAGTCTCCCTTGTGTCCCCACACACCTCCTACCTAAGTTTTAGCTCTAAATCACAAACAGGTCAATGTCACAAAGGATCTAGTTTGTCCCAGTAGCATTAACCTTTTGCCCAGGGGATAGCTATTGCTGTGAGTGTCTGTCTTACACATGTCAGCACAGCCTCAGGAATGGAGTCCCAAACGCAAGCATGAGATGCCATAGAGGAAGAAAGCAGTAGTTACAAATGTTGTGAGCTATCAAGTAGTTTCTGCCAATCCTTGACAGGAGCCCTCAAGCTGGAAATGAAATGGTGTATAACTTTACTCACCTTCCGTTGCGTTACAAACTTGCTACCATTTCTCTTTTCAAGGAGAAAAAAAAAAAAAAACGCGTGCTCTGTCTTCCTGCTTCACCCCAGCCACTCCCACCCCTAGTCCCACCCCTGAGGGGCAGCATTTTATTGTGAATGACAGGATCCCAGCGATTAGCTGACTGGTACTCCTAGTGTTGCTCATTCCCAATGCTTACTGTCTGGCCCACCTGCTGGCAGAAACACTCAGAATATCACACTTAACTTGGACCTTCACCATCTTTTCCCCTTAGTTCACATCAGATCTTAGTCATACGTATTTTTATGGTAGCCCTGGCTCTGCAAAAATCAAAGGGCTTAACCTGGGATGCTTAGGGGACACCTTCTATCTATTCCCAACTAGGGCGCTTTATCAATCCTGGCTTAGTGCCTAACATTCCAAAATAGCTTTAAGGAGTTCACTGTTGAAGGAATACTCCAGAATTGCATCTATCCCTTTGTAATCTTGTCTTTTAAGACTAGTCTGAATGCCCTAAGTGGAGCTGCCAGCTTGCAACTGCTGAATGAAGATGGAGTTCTTTGGTGAAACATCAACTGGCACATCCAGGCAAATTTTTACCAGTTGTGTAAGGCTCTTTGGTAAGTTTCCCAAAAGATAAAAATATATGTAAACACAACCCCTGACCTCAGGAAGCTTACCGTCCAGTGATGGGATAGAACAAGAGCACAGATTGTCCTGCTATAAAATAAAATGAGATGGTTGCATGAGGGAGGACAGCTAACAGGAGCATGGGAGAGTATTCAATAGAATGTGGTTATGATTATCTCCATGAGATTTTTGAACAGTCGAAAAAGTTTTCCTGAAGGAGATGGATTCTGATCCACATTTAAAGGATGAATAAAATTTCTACAGATGGTAGTGAGATAAGAAGTAGAATCTAGACAAGGCTGGCAGGCTCCCAGGGTCTGGTATCACCTCCTCTCATGAGCTCCTACATCAGGTACTCTGTTTCCTAATAGCCCAAGGACTCTATTTCTGAATCTTCTTTGAACAATATGGGTCATTCTTTGATCACACATGAGAAAGGACAGCTCAAACAACAGTCAACTGCATCCCCTCCTTCACTTCACCCTAAACTGTCACAGGCCTTCAAATCCATCTGTCTTTGCATCAATTTTTTATGGTCTTGTCAATGGTGCCCTTGCTGTCAACTGGCACCTTTTGAAGTGGGTCCACTGATGATGCTGTGAATCTGTGCATGGAGATCAAAACCTCATGCTTTTTAGAATTGTGCACAACATAGAAGTGAGGACGCAAGGGACTCTGCCGCCAATATTAATAAACAATAATTAACTAATAATAAAAATGATTTAATGGTGTGTGAACTTTGTGTCATCTCTGCAGGCTGCTAAAGGCCTCTTTGGTTATATAGCTTTATGAGCTTGAGCTTAGCTAAATAGATAAGGATGCTGGTCAAGTGATATGCTTAAATAACATCCCTGAATTTTGATGATAAAAAAAATATCCTGGAAGAAAATCTCAACTGATGAAATGTTAGTGACCTCAGGTAAAAAGACTGTGTGCTCCCTGAAATGGAGGGAGGATGGAAGGAGAATAGATGGAGCAATTTGTTCAGAAGAAGAGCCAGAGAGTGATGCCACATAGAAAGACAGAAACCAAATTTACTTCTGTCAACAGTATATAAGTGTTCCCCTTTCTCCACAACCTTGCCAGCATCTGTTATTTTTCAACTTTTCAAAATAGCCATTCTGACTGTTATGAGACGGTATCTCATTGAGGTTTTGATTTGCATTTCTCTAAGGATCAGTGATATTGAGATTTTTTTCATTTGCTTGTGGCCACAGTATGTCTTCTTTGCAAAGTGTCTGTTCATGTCCTTTGCCCACTTTTTAATGGGGTTGTTTGTTTTCCTCTTGTAAATCAGTTTAAGTCTCTTACAGAGGTTGGATATTACAACGTTGTCAGATGCATAGTTTACAAATATTTACTCCCATTCTGTAGGCTGTCAGTATGCTCCATTGATAGTTTATTTTGCTGTGCAGAAGCTCTTAAGTTTAATTAGATCCCATTTGTCAATTTTTGCTTTTGTTGCAATTGGTTTTGGTGTCCTTGTTGTGAAATCTTTGCCCCTTCCTTTGTCCAGGAGGGTATTGCCTAGGTTGTCTTCCAGGGCTTTTATAGCTTTAGGTTTCACATTCAAGTCTTCATTCCTTAAAGAGCTAAAACCAGAACTACCATTTCACCCGGCAATCCCATTACTGGGTATATACCCAGGGGAATATAAATCATTTTAACATGAGGTTACACACATGCATATGTTCATTGCAGTACTATTCACAATAGCAAAGACGCGGAGTCAACCTAAATGCCAATCAATGACAGATTGGACTTTTAAATGTGGTACACACACACCATGGAATACTATCTATAAAATTCTTTCATAAAAAAGAATGAAATCATGTCTTTTGCGGGAACATGAATGGAGTTGGAGGCTATTATCCTTAGCAAACTAACATAGGAACAGAAAACCAAATACCACATTATAAGTGGGAACTAAATGATGAGAACTCATAAACACAAAGAAGGAAACAACAGACACTGGGGCCTACTTTAGGATGGAGAGTGGGAGAAGGGAGAGAAGCAGAAAAAATAACTGTTGTGTGCTAGGCTTAATATGGGTGATGAAATAATCTGTGCAACAAACCCCTGTAACATGAGTTTATCTATAGAACAAACCTGGCACATGTACCCCTGAACCTAAAATAAAAGCTGAAAAACTAAATCCTGCACAGTTCCCAACATATAGTCAACACAAAAGTTAGTCAACAAGTAGGTATTGAGGCTTTATTTAAGGGCTTAATGTCAAGAGATAAAAAATTCTGGAGAGCCAGGTCCAGTGAGGTCACTCCTGCAGGATGATCCTGGGGGATACCTATATGACAGAAAACACTTTGAGCAATAATTATTCTCACGTAACAGTCTTACATATGTTGAGACTGGGAGGAATAAAGGTATACCATATATGCTTTTCTCCTGCTACATTTATTTTCACTCAGCAAGGCTTTATGAAACCACTGCTATGTGCCAAGATATCATTTATGCAACCAAACTTTCTTTTTTTTTTTTTTTTTGAGACGGAGTCTTGCTCTGTCGCCCGGCCTGGAGTGCAGTGGCCGGATCTCAGCTCACTGCAGGCTCTGCCTCCCGGGTTTACGCCATTCTCCTGCCTCAGCCTCCCAAGTAGCTGGGACTACAGGCGCCCGCCACCTCGCCCAGCTAGTTTTTTGTATTTTTTTTTTTAGTAGAGACGAGGTTTCACAGTGTTAGCCAGGATGGTCTCGATCTCCTGACCTCGTGATCCGCCCGTCTCGGCCTCCCAAAGTGCTGGGATTACAGGCTTGAGCCACCGCGCCCGGCCGCAACCAAACTTTCATTGAGTATTTACTACATTCTAGGCACCTGGGCAGGCCAAGGACCTGTAGAGGGTGATAAGAGAAAAGAAGGATATGAAAATAGAAAAATAGAGGCCCGGCACAGTGGCTCATGCCTGTAATCCGAGCACTTTGGGAGGCCAAGGAGAGCAAATCACTTAACTTAGGAGTTCAAGACCAGCCTGGCAAACATGGTGAAACCCCTTCTCTACTAAAAATGCAAAAAAATTAGCTGGGCATGGTGGCAGGTGCCTGTAATCCCAGCTATTTGGGAAACTGAGGCATGAGAATCACTGGAACCCGGGAGGCAGAGGCTGCAGTGAGCCAAGATCACACCACTGCACTCCAGTCTGAGTGACAGAGCAAGACTGTCTCAAAAGAAAAAAAGAAAAGAAAATAGAAAATAAAGTGAAATGTGGTCAGCACAAGGTTTAGAGATCTTCACAGCAGTAAAGGTAGGGCACCAAACCAGCCACAAGGACATGATGACTGGGCCAAATTGTGAAAATAAACAGGAGCAGCCAGGAAGGGATCGAGGAGGAAAAACATCCCAGATTGACCACTGCACTCACATAAGAACCAGAGCCATATGTGATTCTGGGTCATGACTAGCCATAGACCACCTTACTGACTGCTTGTGGGACACAGGAGTTACCTACCCAATGAGTTCCCATCTGCCAAAGGTAAAGAGTGTTTCTGAATATTACACCATCTTCTCCTATGGTTCTAATTCCTCCTGCTCTTCACTTCCCGTAAACTAGACCTGGGGACAGCAAGCTATGGGGCCAGGGGCCAAATGCAGCCTACCTCCTGTTTTTGTAAATAAAATGTTATTATCAGTTGTAGTTCCGCCATCGGACGGAAGCCGACCGGGGCGTGTGGAGGGATGTGGCCCGCAATATTAGTGGGGGGGGCCCGGGTGGCGGCATGCAGGTACCCCGCGCTGGGGGCTCGCCTCGCCGCTCACTTTCCAGCGCAGCGGCCGCCGCAGCGGACACCCCAAAAGGGCCTGGCCCTGCAGCGGAGCCTGCACGAGACGGCGGCCCGGGCTCTCCCGCTCATTCCCATCGTGGTGGAGCAGACGGGTCGCGGCGAGCGCGCCTAGGACATCTACTCGCGGCTGCTGCGGGAGCGCATCGTGTGCGTCATGGGCCCGATCGATGACAGCGTTGCCAGCCTTGTTATCGCACAGCTCCTCTTCCTGCAGTCCGAGAGCAACAAGAAGCCCATCCACATGTACATCAACAGCCCTGGGCCAAGCCACAGACATTGCCATCCAGGCAGAGGAGATCATGAAACTCAAGAAGCAACTCTATAACATCTATGCCAAGTACACCAAACAGAGCCTGCAGGTGATCGAGTCCGCCATGGAGAGGGACCGCTACATGAGCCCCATGGAGGCCCAGGAGTTCGGCATCTTAGACAAGGTTCTGGTCCACCCTCCCCAGGATGGTGAGGATGAGCCCACGCTGGTGCAGAAGGAGCCTGTAGAAGCAGTGCCAGTGGCAGAACCTGTCCCAGCTAGCACCTGAGAGCTGGTCCTCCTCTCCGGAATCCCATGGAGGGGCCAGGGGCCAGCCAGACCCCCAGCTGGGCCCTGCTCACCCCTTGCTGCTGGGCCTGGAGGGGCCCCTTGAGGAACTTTTAATTTGCAAGGGTGCCCCCTATGGACACGGCATTCCAGCTGAGACACTGTGATTTTAAATTAAATCTTTGTGGTCTTTGCTCTGAAAAAAAAAAAAAAAAAAAAATGTTATTATCATACAGTCATGCCTAATAGTTTCCTTGCTGTCTGTGGCTGTTTTCACACTACAAAGATAGAGTTTGATAATTACAACTGAAACTATATGGATCACAAAACTCAAAATATTTAATATCCGTCTTTCCCAGAAAAAAAAATTGCCAATCCTTGAGCTAGACTAGAGCAGCCATACTCTCAGCTATTACCACCCTGGTTTTCTGAACTCAGGAAGATGTGGTCCCTTAAAGGAAACTTGTAACACCCCAGGAGTGAGTGGGAGAAGCGAAGGCAGGAACTGGATGAGAAAGACTGTGGAAGAAGGGCCCCACTGGACAAATCTCATAGTAGAGGAAAGACATTCTCTCTGCCGAGCGTTTTGGGACTGGTATAAGAGGAAGTTATGAAGATACTGCCGCTTGTCAGAGGATTGAAATTCTTTTTCACAGTAAGATTGTTTCACACTGCCTATAAGAAAAAAAAATGTGCAGCAGAGAGTTCTTTTCATAAAGCATCATCATGCAAGAGGAAGGCTACATCTCAGGCTTTACATCTGGGAGGACACATGCAATTCAAATCAGAGCTGATGGCCCTCAGTGGGACTGGAACCACCTGAAGTAGAGAACATAATCCATATCCCACACACCTCCAGACCCCCGTCTCTGGCAGCCTGATGATTAATGCTTAAACCAGAAAGACGTTTCATTGACTGCCTTAGAGTCCCGTGAGCATGGTGCAGTCAATAAATATTTATTGAATGTATTTTCCTTGGGCTTGCAGCACTTGCTCATAACCAAATAAGCAAGAATTGCTCAGGGTGGTTCCAGGTAAATATATAAATGTATGTTAATGGATCCAAGCTAGAAATGGGGAGTAGGAAAGAAAATATTCATCCATCTGTGTACAGGTTATCCAAATGGTGCTAGCTTTTGGGTAAATAAGAAAAAAACATGTTAAACAAGTCCCAGAAATGAGGATTGCAAGAGAGAGATAGAAGAAAGGAGGAAGGGGAGGAAAGGAGGGAAAGAAGGAGGGAGGGAGATTTACAAATACCTCTGCTTTGAACAAATGAACATATATACATTTTTTAAAGCCAATCTTTTTTTTTCTCTCTCTGGTTTTATGTGGGTAATACTTTCATCTGTCACTAAAATGGCTCCTACACTCAAGGAACGGCAGAGAGTTAACTGAAATGGGTTCCCAAATTGCAATTTCTGCAATAAGGATAAAATATGGCTTTCTGCCACCCATTTGGAGTTACAGTGCCAATACGCTGATGCAATCCCCCGTAAGCCCAGTCACATTAGATTCTGAATGGTGTATCGCCAATCTGAGCATGGGGAGTGGTGTTAGGATTTGTTTATTTGAGACTGAGCATTTATCCTGAATGAGAAACAAATTAAAATCTTGCATCTGAGGTAATATTAAAAGAGGGCAATGTAATTACCACATTCTCCCCTGAGCGTCCTCCTTAAGGTGCTGTGAAGCCTGAGAATGCGCAGCTGCCAGCGGGGGTAGGAACTGTGCAGTACTGGAGGTGAGATAAGGCATCTTCACGGCTGCATTTCCAGCTTTGTAGGGGGAAAACAATTTGCCTTTGGGAAATAATCCAACAAGCAATCCTATGGTTTTAATACAAACACTCAAAGAGGTTCTGGCCATGACCATCTGGGTCCAGCCCTTCACTGAATTGGAAAGACAGCAACGATAATGGTTGAACAGGCCCACATGTGTTGGCTCTGAGTTTCCCCCACCCACCCCACCCCATGATTGAAGAGGATACAGGGCTCCACCACTGTCAGGCATCAAGGAAGACACAGGTCTAGGGGAGAAATCAACACTTGTCAGGGTTCTTTTCAGGGGACTACTGCAGAGATGGAAGGTCATCTAGTCTATGGTGTCCTGGACCTGCCTTGGCAGTAGTCATGGCCCTTTGCAGGTAACCTAAAAAAAACAGACAATGCTTGATTTGCAACATCGTGAGAGTTGTTTTAGCCCTTTTGATGACCTTCAGACAGCCTTTGAGTGATAGGCTTTACAGCATCAGCAGAACCAGGGAAACTTGCCCAGAGATGTATAGATTACTACACACCCCCAACATCATATCTTTTCCAAGTCCCTTCCTATAATTCCACTCTCTCCTGACTTTAAGACCACCTACCCACTTTCTAAAAGAGACAGAAGGAAGAGTTTCTAGGAGTTTCCTTCCTGGGAGTCGTCATGACTTCTGATATAAAGGTTGACATGAAGTGTCCTCCTAGTAGTCAGACACTATACACTAAACACTTTCAGTGGCCCTTACAGACCAGAGAAGGAAAGCCCAGGTCCCTAGCTCCAAAATGCAGAGAAAAGTTTCTAAAGTTTACAGTGATAAGAGGATGCTAAAGGAAGCCTTCATGCAAACAAAGCCTAATCCTAACATGGAGAAAGAAAAAAGCTCCAAACGCTTCCTGCCGTTGGGGCAGCATGCTCAGCAGGCTCACCCATGTCCAGCACACCTCTTGAAGCCCCTCCAGTAGACCACCTGCCATTCCAGGGCTTGAGTGTCTCTGCAGCTCCCCTAAGACTCTAAGGTATTGATCCAATTACCACTTGAGGTCACTTATCCTACTGCTGTGTTCTGAGTTGCTTATTGATTCACCTTTTCTCCCTGGAGAAATTACAAGCTCATAGCCCAGAAGAAAACACTGTGCTCTACCGTGGCAGGTGCCCAGTGGGAATTTATTGAGCACATACTGAATAAAATTGCTTTACTTGTAACCCTGGCCCTAATTCTGGTCTAGAGATCCTAGGAGTCCAAAGAATACAGCAAAAGAATTATGTGGAATGATGTGGAGCCAGCTGACTGCTGTGCTGCTCTTTGTCTGCAGATTTTTGAAGTCTCCGTTGACCGTTCTGTCCTATGGATGTCAGAAACACGTGACTGTCAGAGAAGCAATGTGTGATTCTGAGGTTTTGTCAGATAATATTTAAAAGCCAAAGGCCCGATAAGATATCATTCCTTCTCTTTAAAAAAATGCTTATTTTAAGGTATAGAGCTATAAACTTTACAAGAAAAATATGCATAGAGAGATGTCCTTTAAAATGAAAGAGGCAGAATTGATGTGCTTATCACTGATATGAAAGGCTGATATGAAATACTTATCCTTCAAATCGCTGCAACATCTCAGGGGCTGTGCACAAATTCAAACATGTGGACACATTCATGCAGATGACACTGTTTAGCGCCAGAGCCCAGGAGTGAGGAGATGGAGGAATGGCTCCAGACGTGAAGTCATCATTTGCTGTGCTCCACTCTTCCTGCAATGAAATGTCATCCACACTGGTCCTTTGTGCATTCTAGTCTGTCTGCCTCAGCAGGTAGAGACCGTCTTTCTCCTCATGAAGTATGTATAGTTAGCCACACACTGACTCCTAGATGCTCAAAGAATTGATCACAGTTTCTCCAGGAGCTGTTGTTTTTTGCTGACTTTAGGCCAATGCTTTGTCTCAGAGACATGTTTACTTCCCCTCAAATTGTATGGACCGAGGTAGGACTGCTAACCTTTTATAATATCACATAAGGATTAAAAAAACTGCTATTCTGATCACCATTATCCCTTAATCCAGAAAGAATGAAAGTCAGTCTGTACATTAAATAAATTTACAACTTTGTTCTTATTTTTCTAATTTCACTTACCTATACTTGGCTGTTCTGTCCCCAGCACAAGCATTTCAATAATGAAAATGTCTCTCCTTGAATGCTGCTAGATGGGTTCTGAAATACTGAAAAATCTAGCTGACTCTTTTTATGCATGATGGCATTGTATGGCATATCATAAAGCTTAAGGATAGAATATGGAAAAGGAATTGGAAAATAATTGTACAAATCATCAGGAATCAAAGGGTTTCCATGAATTTTTTTATTGGCAGGAAAAATATGGAATCTCTGATGCAGATTTTGGTGACCAAATCAGAACTTTATTCTTTATTCTTTCTTCCCTGTTCCAGGTACATGGCCATCATCCATCCCCTCCAGCCCCGGCTGTCCGCCACGGCCACCAAAGTGGTCATCTGTGTCATCTGGGTCCTGGCTCTCCTGCTGGCCTTCCCGCAGGGCTACTACTCAACCACAGAGACCATGCCCAGCAGAGTCGTATGCATGATCGAATGGCCAGAGCACCCCAACAAGATTTATGAGAAAGTGTGAGTAGAGATGACTCCTCATGCCAAAGCAACGATAGTGCAGGGTGCCTTCCTGGCCCCTTCTTGTTCTTTCTTTCTTTCCATATTCTTTTGCTGGTACAGATTTAATGTGTATCTGTAAGCATTTCTCACATATACTCTCATATCACGTTGCTATGTCCACAGTTATCAGGGGACTATAGTATCCCAAATACTATTTTAAGCATTGAAAGATAATTTTTGAAATGTAAGATCTAGATCCTGTTATAGCAGAGCCATATCCCTCCGGCCTTTTACCAGAGACATTACCCTGCCAGGATCTGCCTTTCTTTGCCTAGGAACTTTTTCCTAAGCTATGGAATGCAGCTCTTCTCTCCTGCACAGGATGCAGGAAGGTGGGGAATTACCTCCCACTTCCAGCAGCTCTCAACAATGACTGAAGAGCTGCTCTGTCTGTGGAGTAGCCGTTCTTTTATATCTTTACTTTCTTAATAAATCTGCTTTCACTTAGCACTGCAAAAAAAAAAAAAAAAGAACAAAGCCTGAGGGGAGCTGGCATCTGAACACCCGTCTCTCACCCCTCAGGGGAGTGTGTCTCTGTGGTTTGTGTTTTACATCATGTCTAAGATTTTCTTGTGGGATTAATCTCCAGGGGTAGTTGCCTGGATAATGTACACTTTATTGGCCACTGTGTCTTTCCTATACCACTACCCCCTTTTCCTACTGGTGTTTCTTCTCCCTGATAAGGTACTTGCACTTGAAAATCTTGAGATAAAGATTCCCCTTTGCAGAAGACCAAAACAATATACCTACACTCAGGATGTTACAGCTGGAGAAATAGAATATATGCAGGTGAAACACATGGGAAGGCCAGGCCAGGCATTGAGACCTTATGAGCTACAGGTCCCTTACAGGACAGACAGACTTGCCTTCTAGGGGCCTGCCTGATCGTATTTAGGGTTTTTCAAAGTATCCCAGGAATTTTCTCCGAGACTTCTTATCCTCGAGGCAACATTGAAATGGCATATTCTTTGTTTTGCTCTGCTCGAGTGAGCCACAATGTGACATTTATATTACAGTTAGTTTTCGGGACTCAGAGCACATGGATAACGTGGATATTTTTCAAAGCCCTCTATAATTCTCCAATCTCAGGTTTTTTATGTGAATCATAAAAACACACTGGTGTTAGAATCAAAAGATCTGAATTTTAATGACAAGATTGCCAGTTACTGGCCACGTGACCCTGGGCAAGGGTCACAGCTGCTCCTGGTTATTCAAATAAGAGATAATAGAGCTCTGTTTCCTATAAACAATTCTTGTGAAGATCAAATGAGATAATATATTCTCACCTTGTAAGCTATTAAATGCCATACAAAAGGTATGAACCGAATTGATCAGATAGCAGTATAATTATGAGATCTTGAAACTTGAGTTAAAATGAGACACCACACCTGTCATTCCCCCCAAGATTTGAGGGCTGAAAGCCTGTTGCACACAGTTACCCAGCCGCATCTGTTCCATGAGCATGGAAATGCAGCTTGCCAGAAAGCAATACATAAAGCTCAGACATCACCTTCCAGACACAAACAGTGGGATTTAATCAATCAAGCAATGGAGAGATTGATGCTCAGCCTAGGAAATATCGAAAATTATTCTTTCAAATGAAACTACAAGCCTGAGCAAGGTCCCAGAGGGAGAAAGAACACAGCTTGTTACAAGCCATACAGGACCTGTGAACATGTTCAAGCCAGAGGGTTTCCTCAAAAGGGAAAAAAAGTCTCTGAATTAAAGAGCATTATATAAACTGTTTCAGAAATCTCTCCCGTCGTTTCCATGGGCTGTAGCTCACCTCTTAGTTTTTCATGGTCTTTTCAAAATCTGATCACTTTCTACAACTTTTGTTTCAAAATACTCATAGTTCTTTAATCTTATAACAATTTCAAAGTTTAACCTGGAAATAAAGATTAATTTTCCCACAGATCTCTGGGGTCTTTTCCAAAAAAGAATACTGTTTTGGGGGCAGTCTTATTTTTGAACTTTTTGGTGTTTTATGCTTATGAATGACTTGAAAATCCCTTTGAGACTTAACATGATGTGTTGGATTGTCTTATTTCCTTGCTTTGAGAATTTAGGTAGCTGCTACTGGATATACAGTTACGTTTGCCATTGTTGTTTATTTCATCATTTTAACCTAAAAAATAAACTTGGCTTAACAGCATCTATTGTTATCTATTCATGAATTGTAACATGTTTATTGATACAATAGTAAATCAAAATAGTGTATTTGTCACTCACTGAATGACAGTGATGGAAACATAAGTGCATAGCATAGCTTTATTCAAACCTATTTTGTTTTTGTCAGTATCTTTCATAATACATTATAATATATTTCTAGACAATTTCAATTTTACCATATCTAAGCAAACTAGTTAATTATATTCTCTTCTTTTAGAAGAAATGATTGCCACTTTCACAGTACACAACAATCCCAAATTTGAAGCCAGATGGAAACTTTGTTTTGAGGCAGTATAATAATTAGAAGAGTGTGTGCTCTGGAGTTAGATGAGCGATCAGCTCCCAGTCCCATCACTGTCTAGCTGAGTCATAATGGTCAAGTAATTTAAGGCTCTGAGCCTAATAGTACAGACAGTCCCCCATTTGCGAAGGTTCAAATTGCAATTTTTCAACTTTACAATGGTGGGAAAGTGATATGCATTCAGTAGAAACTGTAATTTGAGTATTCATACAACCTTTCTGTTTTTCATCTTCAGTATAATTTTCAATAAATTACATGAGGCAGTCAACACTTTATTATAAAATAGGTTCTGTGTTAGATGATTTTGCCCAGCTGTAGGCTAATGTAAGTGTTCCGAGCACATGTAAGGTAGGCTGGGCTAAACTATGATGTTTGGTAGATTAGGTGTGGTAAGTGCATTTTCAACTTAAAATATTTTCAATTTATGATGGGTTTATCTGGATCTAACCCTATTGTAAGTTGAGGAGCAGCTGTATATTCCACAAAGAAGCATAGAGAGATGTAAGTAAAAATAACCTACATGAAATCCTCAGCCTAGTGCCCTGCATAGAGGTAAGGGTCTAGTGAATGTTAACTACCAATGTTAGCATCATTCATTAATCTGAGTTCACTGGAAGATGACTGGCAGCAGACAGTGTGATGGGCAGATGCTTAGACCCAATTTAATTGATGAATAATTTGTGTAAGCTAATTACATGAAACGTTTTGTGAAAAATCTCAGGCTGCTGCACCTGTCTTCTGGCTGTATGGTGGGCCTGCAACCATGATCATTCATTCAAACTCTTTACTAACTTTTACAAATACAGTTAAACTAACATTTACTAAAACATCGATTAAATTAAGCCCTATTAAAGGCAGGAAATCCGATAAAAGAACGGACAAAGGTTTTGAACATGGGCTTCACACACACACACACACACACACACACACAATCCACACAGCCAATAAATATATGAGGAGGCACACAACTTCATTTGTTACCAGTGAAATGCAAATTAAAGCGATAATGAGGTCTTACTACACAGCCATCAAACTAGAAAATATTAAGAAATCTGACAAAACTAAGTGTTTCAAACTGAGCAATAAGAACCTTTGTCGACTGCTAGAAGAAGTATAAATTAACAATTTCATTGGAAAATACTTTTTATTTATTTATTTGAGATGGAGTTTCACTCTTGTTGCCCAGGCCGGAGTGCAATGGCGCTATCTTGGCTCACTGCAACCTCCACCTCCCGGGTTCAAGCAATTCTCCTGCCTCAGCCTCCAGAGTAGCTGGGATTACAGGTGCCCACCACCACACCCAGTTAATTTTTTGTATTTTTAGTAGAGACAGGGTTTCACCACGTTGGCCAGGCTGGTCTTGAACTCCTGACCTCAGGTGATCCACCGGCCTCGGCCTCCCAAAGTGCTGGGATTACAGGCATAAGCCACCATGCCCAGCCCAGAAAATACTTTCATAGTGTCTAGAAAAGAAGAAGCTATGCATACCCTATAACTCAGAAATTTCACTTGCAGGTAATTACCCTAAAAAAAAACCCATGCACGTATGCACCCAATTACATCAAACATAATGTTCCTATCAGCATCGTTCTTAATACCCCCCCCAAACTGGAGATGTTTCAAATATCCATCATCAGTAGAATGAATAAAAAAAAAAAAAAAGAATTTGGTGGCCCGGTGCGGTGGCTCTTACCTGTTATCCCAGCCCTTTGGGAGGCCCAAGTAGGTGGATTGCTTAAGCTCAGGAGTTCAAGACCAGCCTGGGCAACATAGTGAAACCCCATCTCGACAAATAAATTAGCTCTGTGTGGTGGCAAGTGCACCCGTGGTCCCAGATACTCGGGAGGCTAAGGTGGGAGGATCACTTGAGCCTGGGAGGCAGAGGTTGCACTCCACTGCACTCCAGTCTGGGTGACAGAGTGAAACCCTGTCTCAAAAAAAAAGAAAAAAAAAATGTGGTGTCTTATAAAAATTTGAAGTGCCTTATATAAGTAAAAGTCAACACAAATATAGATTGTTTCCCTCTTTATAACACAAAACATAGCCTATTATGCACACTGTTATGCACTTTGTTTTTTTAAACTCAGTATGTCTTAGAGATATTTCC
This sequence comes from Colobus angolensis palliatus, assembly GCF_000951035.1. Lineage (NCBI taxonomy): Eukaryota > Metazoa > Chordata > Mammalia > Primates > Cercopithecidae > Colobus > Colobus angolensis. Next base: position 1,379,521 of record NW_012115699.1, on the reverse strand, counting down.
ATATTGTTCATAAAGAGCTTCTCTCTTTTTTTTGAGACAGAGTCTCTCTGTGTCGCCCAGGCTGGAGTGCAGTCCCATGATCTCAGCCCTCTGCAAGCTCCGCCTCCCGGGTTCACACCATTCTCCTGCCTCAGCCTCCCGAGTAGCTAGGATTACAGGTGCCCACCACCATGCCCGCCTAATTTTTTTGTATTTTTAGTAGAGACAGGGTTTCACCATGTTAGGCAGGATGGTCTCGATCTCCTGACCTCATGATTGTCCCTCTTTGGCCTCCCAAAGTGCTGGGATTACAGGTGTGAGCCACCGCGCTCGGCCCTTCTCTATTCTTTTCTTAGTATTCCACTTTTTGAATGTATGCTATTATGTAACCAATCATTTACTGGTGGAGTTTAGATTGCCTTCGATGGTTTGCTATTACAGAATGCCACCATGCATAACATTTATATATATCATGCAAGAATACCTATGGCATAAAATCTCAAAAATAGACTATACCATCTTAATTTTGACATTTGCCCTCCATACAGGATTGTACTAATTTACATTCTCACCTGCAATGTGTGAGAGTTCCTGTCTCTCCATGGCCTCACCAGCAAAGTATATCGTGAAGTTTTTAGATTTTTATCCATATGATGGTGAAAAAAAATTGAGAATGGGATCTCATAGTTAAAATGCTCATTTCTCTTTTAGGAGTGGGAATGAACATCTTTTTATAATTTAACGGTCATTCGTATATATATATTTTATAATCTGCTTATTTCATTTACCATATCATAAACGATTTCCTATGTTATTAAAATTGTTTCTACGACATGATGTGAAGACACACACACACACGTGCACATACACACATATGTTGTTAACAAATCCCCTGTTTTGAAAATTTATTACTTCAGTGGTTTCTCTTAACTGACTAGTAAGATAAACCACTAGATTCAAAGTGAGCTGCTTCTAGCTATATTCCTAGATCCCTGAGGGAACTGGTTCAGTTTTATCTGCCATTCCCTGTCTATGTTTACAATCCACAATTATAGATGATTTTGCTAACATTATAACATTCATGAAAATGGGGACTTAGGCTCATCATTAATACAATATTATCATAATTTTTAATTAAGTCCTGCAATAATTAGCCACCCAGCAGCTTAGCATGGCTGCTCTGGCAAAACTATGACACTACACAGGAAGTTCTAGGAAGGTGGAGATGACTGACAGGTAATAAAGAAAGATTTTACATGTGATCAAAGGTGACTTTTCCCATTGGAGAAGAAAGCACAGAGAAAGAAAGGTGAATGCATGAAGAAGAAAAATTTGGCTTTGCAAAATGTATTGACCGTTTCCTTTTTTCTATAAAAACTGTGAGGAGTATGCAGTAGTTTTCAAAGTTAATCAGAGCTAAACCCACTCTTGTAGTTGTTGTGTGGGCTGTAAGGTGGCGATGGTCCCAGAAGGTACTAGGGTAATGCCCCTGAGGACAAGGAAGATGAACGAGCCACCATTTTTTCATCAGAGGACCCTCCACCAAAGCCAAGAAAAAATCTGTAATGAGGATGAAAAATGAAAAAGACATCCAAAAAAATGAGATTTAGACAAGCTGGGAATTTCTGCTTCCCTGAGTCATTTATTAATATTGGCCATATGTCATTTTCTGATAATTAAGTTTCTATGTACATAACTTCATAGTAGAGTTTTAGCAAGAAGTAAGACATTCCTATTCTGAATTCTAAATATTACCAATAATAATGGGAGAGGAGGCTATGTTAGAAAACAGAATCGTTCATTTAATTAACTGGATATTTTGTGGAAATGTGAGTGAATATGAATATGTTAGCTCTAATATAATTCTCTACAGGTACCAACTGTAGCAGAAGACTACAAAAATATGCCATTGTCATTATTTACAGCACTTTATCTTTTGTATATTATGATTCATTATCAAAAATCAGCTGAAATGTTTATATTTATATGTATTCTTTACTTTCATTCACAATAATAAAAATTGAAAATCAGCTCATTAACAGGGAGTAAGACAGGAATATTTAAAAATATACCTACAGCACTACTTCTCAAACTTTCCACCTTCTTGATTATTTTACAAATTAAAAACAAAAAATGTGGATCCTCTGCCAAGCTGCTCTAGGCCTTGGCCAAAGGGGTGTCAACATATTTGTGTTTCCAGGATTGATTGTTTATGCTAGCTGTTGTGATTAATCTCTTCCCCTGACACCCTCTACACTTATAAATATAGCCCAGAGCCCCTAGTATTATGGCCTTGGCTGATGAAAAGCAATTAAACTGAGAGGGAAGAGTGCATTGACACTGCAGGGGAAGATGCTGGAATAAAAATATGCCCTTAACCTTGACCCCTCAGACAGAAATCAGAGTGAACAAAGTCAAAAAAAAAAAAAAAAAAAGGAAAAAAGGCCTTTCCCCCTTTTTTTTTTTTTTTTTTTTACTGCAGAAACTAGGAAGGTTGCCACACAAATGTTAGAAATTTTACTACATTTCTGGTAGACATTGTACAGATAGGGCCAAACAGGAGGCAGCCACCAAAGGTTGTTATGGCCTCTACATACCAGTAGCCCCTAATTAGGAGGTGAAAGTGTGAGCCTTGAAGCCTTGAGAAAGATGGGCCCACCCAATTTAGGACTCCTTTGGGGTGCTGCCATCAACTTCCGGAGGCAGCTGCCCCTCAGATGGAGAAAGAGAAAGCACAGAGGCCAGAGAGCATAATTCACAATAAGATTAAATGGGTGATTTTCTACAAAGCCATAAATTATCAAACTGATACAGCTTGGAGGTAAAGGGGAATGAAACTACTGTTCAAAAATTGCATTTACAAAAGGCACTGGGATCAAAATCTGTGCAGGGAAAATCTTTCAGATACCCTTATAAGTTCTTCAAGAGTATAGAACAATATGGAAATCTTGCTCATTTATTATAGAGATTTGGTAAAACCTAAATATAGAAAGCTAACACAGATAACTCCAAAAACAAACCTTCAGACCAACTCCATTTACAAATATAGATGCAAACATCCCGATTAAAACATTCACCAAAAAAATACAAATTATATTGAAACAGCAATGTTATGTTTTTGAGCATGACTTTTTCTAGCAAATAATACTAGTAAATAAATAATCAGAAAATCTATTATTATATTTCTTCAGATTAATTTGTTAAAGGAGAGCATCATATATTTGTCTCAAGAAATGCCAAAATTAAATTTGTTAAAATGTAATACGTGTTGAAGAGAAAAGTAGCTCATTTCAGCAATAATTATTCAGCAATAATCCTTGACAAAATAAAATGAATAATGGATCTCCTTTTCAACAAAAACAAAGTAAGAATCCTGAGAATAATTAAGAAACAGCCAGAATTTATGTGAAGAAAATGAAAAATATCATGCTAATTTAGACTTTACTGGATGGTATAAGAAAATATTTGAGAACCACATTCCACGTGATTCAAAATGCAGAAAGTGTTTAAGGGTATATAGAAAACAGTTTCCCTTCTATCATTACATAATACTTAAGGATATCAGTTCTTCTCAAACTATTCCTAAGAGTATGTTTAGGCAGTTTGATAGAGTGAATCATCTGAAAGAGTTAATGGATAAAAATTGTTCAAGAAAATAATAAACAAGAAGAATTAATTTTGATATCAGCAAAATAACTTTTAAGAGAATAATAATAAATGACTTGCCATTCGAGATATCGAAATACACAGTACTGGGGGTAGAATCATTCAATAAAAGCAAACTAGAAATTACACAGGCACACACAAAAACTCAAACGTATAAAAGTTTGTGTTTAGTATATGCTAAAGATAGCATGTCAAATTTGTAGGGATTATTCCATAAATATTTTTGGAAACCTGAATAACCTAAAATTGTAGGATTCTGTACTTGAATGAGTTTGTAGATTACTCTCTATTCTACTGCTGCCCACAACTTGGAGAGTCACAATATATAATAGCATATTGGAGCCTTTGAGAGGGTTTCCTTTCCAATTTTTTTACATTTTATACATAATATATTTGTGTGGTTTAAAAATCAGGGAGAGTAAAAAAGTAACTAGGAAAAGATTTCTCTCTCTTTCTCTCATACTTGCCCTCTTTCTACCCCACCACTTTATGGGTAACCACCATTCTTGGTTTCTAATGAACCTTCTAACATTTCTTAATGCCATCTAAGAAAGTATAAACATATATTGTTACTGTCTCCTTTCTTAATGTACAATACAATATATAATATATTCTGACTTTTTCTGTTAACGATCTTGGATATCCTTTCCTATCAGTATTGCAAGCATTCTCACTTCTTTTCTTTACAGCTGCATAGTATTCCTTATATGGAGAAACCATAATTTACTTATCCAGTATGATATTGACATATCTTTGCATTGTGTCTAATGTTTTGCCACTTCAAATTCTATTGCAAAGACTAGTCTCCATTCTGGTAAGTATTGATTGCAGTAAAGAAATCCAGTGGTTTTTCCTAAACCTTGTGCTTCTCAAACTTATTTGATTGTGGAATCCTTCTTTTAATTAATCCTGTAAACATCACACAGAAGTATTATCCATAAAACATATTCTGGGGAAACTCTGGACTAATCATAATACTGGATTCCTTTCTCACAACTTAAAACCAATATAAATTCCAAATAAATTGAGATGGAGTAGAGGCTTTCAAAGCATAACCCTCAAGGCAGAAGCCATAATGAAAGATTGCTGGTTTGCATATGTAAGTAAATAGATAACAGATACAGATGTAGTTATAGATGTGTTTGTTAAATTCTATATATCCGGAAACTCCATGAAGAACTTCTGCATGTGACAAATTGAGAAAAAAAAATATAATCTATGAGAAAAACTAACATAGAGGACTCTAACTTATCAATAAGAGTAAGGCAACCCTCAAAAAACTACAGCCCATAAAAAAAATGAAAAAATTATATTCCAAATAATGGATGCAATTTTTCGTTTATTTGAGTGACCCATGTTAAAACTTAATGAAAATGTTAAGTATCAATGAGGTTATAGGGAATGTGGGAGCTGTTTTCAGGAGCAGAGTTTGACAATATCTGTCAAGGTTTTCAAATGTATAGTTGGTTTGAATCAGCAATTGCATTCTTAGAAAGTCTTAACTGCAATTATACCATGTAAGGTTTGATGTCAGCATGGTTTATAGAGCTGTAAAATTAGAAACAAATACTAAATCATAAAAGATTGATTAAAGAAATAATGGATCATTCATACAAAAAACTATACAGCTGTTAAAATAGCATTATACAAGCACATTAATTAATGCAAAAATGTTAACAATACTGATCATATATTATGATCAAATATTATTTATCATAATATTACAATTAGTAAATAAAGCAGGCTTCAAAGTAATATGTGCAGTTAGTGCCCCTTGTATGTTTTATAAAGTGTATCCATGTACTTATGGATTATAGGTGAAAAGTCTGGAAAATTATGCAGCAAAATTTAATATGCAATGTTTTTACTTTGATATGGAATAGTAGGTCATCTAAACTTTTTACTTTAGATTTCTGCAATTTAAAATAATTTATCTCTACTGAAAATAAATTCTTGCCTTGACTGCATTTTTTAATTAAGTAACATGAACTTTTTAAGACATCTACTTTTAGAATAAAAATATTATCACTTGAAAAAAATCACCAGGAAATAAAAAGATTAAATAAAATGAGTATTTTAGCACCTGAAAAATAGACCACAATCATTTTCTCACTAAATTCTTAAGACACTGTTCCATGGTCCTCCAACATTTACTTAAGTGAAGAAATCTGATACCATCTGATTTTTTTCCCGTTTTATGTAAGTTGTGATTTCTGCCTGCATACATTTAAGATTTCTCTTTATCTTCTTGTAATGCTTCATTTCATACTGTATTTTCAAACGCCGCACCAGAAGACATGTATATGCAGAGGATTTTGTCATTTTCTGTCATTGCTAAGACCTTTTAATCTAAAGTCAGATCTCTAGTTCAGGGAAATTCTCCTTTAAAAACACATTTTTTAATGGCCTGCCCTCTTTTCTGCTCTCCTTTCAGAGTTACTGCTACACATAAATTGTGTGCTTTCCATGCCCCTTACTATTTTACTAACTTGATTATTTCTTTCATCTTTTTATGGTTTCTGGATGAATTCTTAGGCATTTCTGATGAAACTGTAAGATGAAGAGATTATCTGCTCTTCACGGCTTCCTCTGCATTTTTAATGTTGTAATCATGTTTTCATCTGAAAGCAGTATTTTCTGCCCTTTTCAAAAGTGCAACAGCATTTTCAGTTCTGTAATCATGCTTTCATTTGAAAGAAGTATTTTCTGCCCTTCTCACAAGTGCAACAGCCTCTCAAATCTCGTTTAAAAACAAATATGGGATTATGTTGAATTTCCACCTGTTTCTTGAAGTAAGATGTCTCACAAAGAGACATTTACTTGTCTTCCCACATTAGCTTCAGCAAACATCCAACCATTTTCTCTTTTTGCTAATTCTAATAACTGTAGCCCGGAGAGTTAAAATGGATTCCAAGTTACAGAGATCTCTACTCAAGTCTTTCAATTCCAGATTTTAAAAGGGGTGCGTGTGGCTTTGCTGTAGTTCTGCCCTTCCCAACTGCCTCAACACTGTACAGGAGCAGCCTGGGGATATTCAGAGCCCTGCCCCCTACCTCATTAGTCATTACAGTTCATGTCTCCAGATGATCAAGCCAATGGGAAGTGCACATTGGCCCGCGAGCTGTCAGTTTCTTACCCTAATGCTGATTGCACATCCCAAAGATGACAGTAGGTTCAAAGTTTGGCCTCACCCCTTCTCTCAAGCCCATGGTCAGCTCCACCCTGCAGCCTTCAGCGCTGCAGCAAGTTCCTTACAATTGTTTTTCCAAATAGGCTGTTCTTCCTGCAGTTGCCCAGATTCTCCTTCAGTTTGGTCTCAGCTGCTCAGTAACTGAAGAAATTTGTTCTGGCCAGTGGGTGACCTCCTGTACTTGTTTCCAGAGCTGAGATGAATTTTTACATTCCTTTGATAATTTCAGGAACCTTTTCAGAGGGAAAAGGAATTAACTATATTGAGCTTAATTTGGAGTATTATGTACAAATTTTGAAATGATTTCTTTCATATTTTCCAGCTGGTGATATATCAAAGTAAGTTAGTTTTGTGAACTTATCTTTTATCTAGCCAATTTATTGATTCTAATAGTGATTAAGCTGTTTTTTTCCAGGAATACAATCATATCATCTATAAATAATGATTTTTGTCTCCACCTTTCTAGCAGTTATGCCTCTTATTTCTGCTTCATGTTGTACTGGAATGACCTAACTTTCACAGTATTAAATAATAATAATTTTGTTAACTTTCTTACTTTTCTGGAAACACCTACAATACTTTACCATTAAGTAGGTTTTTGGTTATTGGTTTCACAGTTAAGTTGAGTGTTCAATGAACTGCTGAGAAGACTGTTTATCAATAGTCACACATTTTATTATTTTAAGATGCATTATACTATTCCCAGTATGACCGAGTTTTGCAAAAATATATCAGCATCTGTTGAGAAAAGTATTTTTAATGTGCTTCATGTATGCAAATCATTTTAATTCTATTCCCTGTGTCTCTTCAATAAATCTTAGTTGGTCATGTTAAGTTATGCTTTTAATATACTGACTAGTTACGTTACATAGGATTTTTATATCAACATCAAAAAGTAATATTTGCTTGGTTTTCTGTGTGCTGTCTTTGTCAGATTTTGGTATCAAGGTTAGGGATGCTTTTAAAAACTGTCTTTGTTTTCCAAAATAGCATTGGAATTGGCAAAGGAACTTACCCATAAAACCAGCTGGCCCTTGAGCCCTTTATGAAAGAAACTCGATAGTACATTTTATTTCATCACGGCCACTTTTAGTTTTTCTGCTTTTTCAATTTGTTAATTTATATTTTTAAGAAAAAAATCTATTTCATAGTGACTTTTAAATTTAATAACATACAATTTTACATCAATTATACATCATCTTTTCACATTTTTAATTTCTACTTCCTCTGTTTTTATTCCAAAATACTTGCCAAAATAGTTTATTTACCAATTCTATTGCCTTTCATTCTTTAATGTATCTTTTATTTTTATTTTTCTCCCCTGACCTAAGTTCGTTTAAATGCGCATTTTCTGGATTTTTTATTTTATTGCTCAGTTCATTTATTTTCAATTGTCAAATAGTGAAAACATCTACCAATAAAATTCATTTTGTCTCCATTCCATAAACACTGATATATAGTGTTCTCATATTCTTTACTTTTTAAACAATCTACCACTATATAAATTTTTTTATTGACTCAATAGGTATTTAGAAAAATTTTAAGTCCACGGTATTTCAAGTTTTCTTTCTTTCTTTTCTCCTTCCTTTTTTCCTTCCTTTCTTCTTTCCTTGCTTCCTCTCTTCCCCCTTCCTTCTTTCATCCTTGCCTCCATTCCCTCTTTCCTTCCTTTTTTATGCAAAACAGACTATGGCATATACCAAAGGTTACCTTTTGGGACTTATTAGAATGCTTTTTATGGCCTGAAATATGGAGACAGATGAGGATTCAAAGTTGGTTAGTGAATCATCTTACTATTCTGTTCAAATTGTTGCTGTTATGGATTTTTGATAACCTATCCAATCACAGAGTGAGAGTGATACCTTAAAATCTTTCATTGTAATTGTATTTCTGCTAAATTCTCTTTATATTTTTAAAAGCTTTGCCCTACATGTGCTGAAGATATGTTTGTTTTCACTAGAAAAGTTTGTTTCACTTTTAGTAATGGAAAATATATTTATATCTCTATTTAGTGCTTTTTTGCCATTAACACTACTTCCTGTAGTATTAATAGTGACACCTCTGTTTTGTTTTCTTATACTTTTTCATCATTTTGTTTTAGTTTTTTCCATATATTTAGTTTTTCTCTATCATTTTGTTGTGAGACTTCCTCTTACATACAGTGTATTTTGATATTGGTTCATAACTTAAGAGTCTTTTTTCTTTTAATAGACTAGTTGAACATTTCCACACTCATTGTCTTTATCTATATATATTGTTATAGATGGTCTTCTTTCATCATTTGGTTTAATACTTTCTGGTTTTTCTTTCTTCTTTTTTCATTTTTCCTTTATAGATGCTTTTGTTGACTATTATCTTTGGTAATTTCAAAGATACAAATGTTTTATTTCATTATATAAATAGTTATCTTAAAGTTTTTTTTAAAAGTTCCCTACTTTCATAGCTATTAACATTGATAATATTTATAATATCACTTGGCATTATATTGACAACTATTGACATAATTTTAATAACAGAATTCATTTTTTTACTTCCATTTATAGGAAAAGGATATTTGTCACTTTCTATTCTCATATCCCTTGCCAGTTTTTCTGTTAATAACCTGGGGTTTATAACCTGTGTGTTCTATAATATATGTCAGCATTCTCAAAGTATAGTAACAAAACTCCTGCGATACATTTAAGAGGTATATGAGGTTAAAATTACTTATATAAAGACAGGAAGACATTATTTACCTTTTTCTTACTCATTCTCTCATGAGCCTACAGTAGAGTTTTTCAGAGGTTCCATGACTTCTGATATCACAACACACTGAATATACAAGCGGATATGAGAATCCAGATGTCTATCAACCTAGATATTAAAGGGATTTGCAAAAATCCAAAACAATGCTCCTCTCTTTAATAAATTTTTTGAAATAAATAGAATAGTTTTTCTTTCATATATTATTTATGTTAACTTTCAATGAGTTTATCATTGCCATTTTTAATAAAGTTATATTTTAAAGCAGTTTTAGATTTACAGAAAAGTTGCAAAGATAGTACAAAAAGTTTCCAGATACTCCACACCCGGTTTTTCTTAGTATTAACGTCTGATTAGTATAGTACATTTATCACAATTAATAAACTCAATATTTATAAATAATTCATAACTAAAATCTGTACTTCATTCAGATTTTCCCAGTTTTCCTTTTCCTGTCCCAGGATCCCATCCAGGACGCCACATTAGATTCATGTCTCTTTAGGCTCCTCTTGGTTGTGACAGCTTCTCAGACTTTCCTTGTTTGTGAAGTCTTTGATAGTTTCAAGACATAGTGATCAGGTTCTTTGTGGCAGATCCCTCAGTTAGAATTTTTTTGACATTTTTTTTATGATTACACAGGGGTAATATGTTTTAGGAAAAAAAACATAGAGGTAGAGTTCCATTCTTGTCACCTCATTAGAAGGTATACGCTATCAATATGACATTACTATTGATGTTAATCTTTTTTCAGCTTTATTGAAGTATATTTGACTAATAAAAAGTATGTGCATTTATGGTGTACAATATGATGCTTTCGTACACTGGGAAATGATTAAACCAAGCTGATTAAAATATTTATCACTTCAATACTTATCATTTCTTTCATGGTGAGAACATTTGAAATCTACTCTCTTAGCAATTTTCAAGTGTGCAATGCATTATTATTAACTACAGTCACTATGCTGTACAATAGATAGTTGCAACTTATTCATCCTGACACTTTGTGCCCTTTGACCAACATCTCCATTCTCCTCCACCTCCAGCCCCTAGAATCTACCCTCCTACTTCCTGATTTTATGAGTTCAACTGTTTTAGATTCCACATGTCAATGAGATGATGCAGTATTTGTCTTTCTGTGCCTAGCTTATTTTACTTAGCATGTTGTCCTCCGGGTTCATCCATGATGTCACACATGACAATATCCTCTTCTTTTTTAAAGCTGAATCATATTCCATTGTGTATATTTATCACATTTTCTTTATCTATTCAATTATACATCATCTTTTCACATTTTTAACTTCTACTTCCTCTATTTTTATTCCAAAATACTTGCCAAAATAGTTTATTTACCAATTCTATTGCCTTTCATTCTTTAATGTATCTTTTATTTTTATTTTTCTCCCGCTACCTAAGTTCGTTTAAATGTGCATTTTCTGGATTCTTTATTTTAATGCTCAGTTCATTTATTTTCAATTGTCAAATAGTGAAAACATCTACCAATAAAATTCATTTTGTCTCCATTCCATAAACACTGATATATAGTGTTCTCATATTCTTTACTTTTTAAACAATCTACCACTATATAAATTTTTTTATTGACTCAATAGGTATTTAGAAAAATATTAAGTCCAGGTTGATTCCATATCTTGGTTATTGTGAATAATGCTGCAATAAACATGGAAGTGCAAATATCCTGTCAACATACTGATTTAATTTCTTTCAGATATATACACAGAAGTAGATCTGCTGAGCCATATATTTCTATTTTTAATTTTTTTAGGAACTTCCATATGGTTTTCCACAGTGGCTGTAATAATTTACATTCCCATCAACCATGCACAAGTATTCCCTTTTCTCTACACCTTCTCCAACACTTGTTATCTCTTGTCTTTTTAGTAGTGGCCATTGTAACAGGTCTGAAGTGATAGCTCATTGTGGTTTTAACCTGATGATTAATGCTGCTGAGCATTTTTCTCATATACCTGAAAGCCATTTGTATGTCGTATTTTGAGAATTTTTCTTCCTGTTATTGATTTCTAGTTTCATATCATTGTGGTCAAAAAAGATACTTGATATGATTTTGGTCTTCTTAAATTTGATAAGACTTGTTTTACATCCTAACATGTTATCTGTTTTGGAAAGTATTCTGTGTGTGCTTGAAAAGAATGTATATTCTGCTGCCATTGGCTGGAATGTGACATATATGTCTGTCAGGTACATTTGGTCTGAAGTATATTGTAAGTCCTATGTTTCCTTACTAATGTTCTGTCTAGATGATTTATCCATTGTTGAAGTGGCTTATTGAAGTCCCCTACTATTATTATGTTGCTGTCTATCTCTCCCTTAAGAGCTATTAAATTAATATTTGTTTTATATAGTTGGGTGCATATATATTTACAATTGTTGTATCCTCTTGATGAATTGATCCCTTTATCATCATATAATTATATTCTTTGCCTCTTTTTACAGTTTTGACTTAAAGTCACAAGTATGATACAAGTATATCTACACCAGCTCATTTTTCGTTTGGATGGAGTATCTTTTTCTACCCCTTCACATTCAGTCTTTGTGTGTCCTTAAAGCCAAAATGAGTCTCTTACAGGCAGAATATACTTTGGTCTTAATTTTTCAATCCATTAAGCACTCTATGTCCTTTGATTGGAGAATTTAATTCACTTATTTTCTGTTTTCAAGGTAATTATGGATAGGTACATACTTACCACTGCCATTTGGTCAATTGTTTTCTGGTTGTTTTGTAGATTCTTTGTTCCTTTCTTCCTCTCTTGCTCTCCTCCTTTGTGATTTGACTATTTTCTGTAATGGTGTGTTTTGATTCCTTTCTATTTATCTTTTATGTATCTACTATATATTTCTGCTTTGTGGTTACCATGAGGCTTATGTAAAATGTCTGACAGTTATAATAGTCTATTTCAAACTGACAACAACTTAGGCTTGTATCCCCTACTCGGCCATCTTTGTCAGATTTCTCCACAAATACTAACATTATTATTTTTCCCCTCTTTCCCATACTGTAGTCTTTGGAAGGAAGTTACTGTGTGAAGGCTATCCTTAAGGAGTGGAGAATAACATTCCTAGTCCTTTACTACAGAGTAGCTACATAAATTCTTTGAAATTTGTATGCACTGAAGATTTGTCTCTTCTCCACCATTTACATGTTTATTTATTTACTCAATCATTTATTTATATTAGTATAGATTCATGGATATTTATTTTGGTCTTAGGGTATAATTTCTTTGAGTTACTCAACTTATTTTATTGCTCAAATTGTTACAGTTTGGGCCATTGGGGCCACTTTCAGGTTTCTTCTGTATCTCTTTGACATACCCCATTATGAAATATTCCATACTTATAGGGATTTGAGGGTTTTGTTTTGTTTTTAGTTTCTAGTTTTGTGCTTTTTGTGTTGTGTCGTGTGTTTTGAGGACTTTCTTACTTTGTGATACTACAGGATGCTCCAGGCTCATCTTGTATATTTCCTGCCCCAGTTCTACAATCAACCACTTCCCTAAGAAGCCCTGGTTTCTTTTATTAGGGAATGATATTAGAAACTAACACCTGGGCTCTAGGTGTATTATTGTTATTTTTAAACGACTTAACACACACTGCCAAATGGTTCTCTGCTTTTGTTTCTAATGTAGTAAGTATTGATAGATATGACCCACAGGAACAAAAGTTCTTTGGGAGTCCTCAATTATTTTTATTAGTGTAAAGAAATACCAAGACCAGATAAGTTGGGAACAAGTGATAGAGATCTGCTGTCTTAAAAATGTTTTCTATTCCATTTCATAATTATGGTTCACAAACAATGATTTACTGTCATCTCTATATATTTTTATTTTACTAATAATCACCAGTTTATTAGTTCTATGGCCTCATTATTTTGAATTTTAAGTTTTGACTCATCATCCATCATTCTGAATCATGTCTTTTGGTAGTTTCTCTGCAGAAAATAGTACTTTCTTGCATATTTGATAATACTTTTCTTTGGCATATAAATACAAATGGCTGCTTGATTGGGTATAAATTGTGGGAATATCACAAAATAAATAATTTTTTTCTTTTAAGCTCAGCAGAGATTGTTCTTTTGTTGCTTGAAGCCAAAGTGATATCTTCTTTTGTGGATAACCTAAAACGTGCCCTCAAGATACTTGTATGATTATATGTTAATCTAGAAAATCCAAACGGGATTTAAATAGCAAGTCTTCCCATAATCTAACACTTACTGTCAATGTTCAGACCAAGATATATTTTAGATCTGAAAAAAAATTTTCCTCTATTACAATTAGAACCTTTGGTTTCAAATAATAGAAGTAACTTAAGATAGTGTATCAGTTAGTTCCTGCTGAGTAACATGCCATTCCAAAACTTACTGGTTTAAAGTAACAACTGTCCATTTAGGTCATGATTTTGTGGATTGTTGGCTGCTCTGGTTTGTGCCAGCTCAGCTGAATTCTGTGGGAGTGTCTCATATGTCTGCAGTCACCTATGGGTCATATGGCTGCTGGATAACCTAGGAAGCCTTATTGACTTATCTCGTACTTGGAAGATTGTCAACCAGGATGACAGAGGTAACGGAACCATGTATTTCTCATTATCCAACAGGCAAGTTTAAGCTTCTTTATGGTGGCCTGAGTTCAAAAGCAGGAAAAGAGGACAAACCCCATTGCACTAATGCTTTTTGAGCCTCTGCTTGTCTCATATATGCCAGCATGCTACTAGTCAAGCAACCCATATGGTATGTCTTTATTTTATTTTTATTTTTATTTATTTATTTATTTTTTTGGAGAGAGTGAGTCTCACTCCATCACCCAGCCTGGAGTGCAGTGGCATGATCTCGGTTCACTGTAATCTCTACCTCCAGGGTTCAAGCAATGTGACTCAGCCTCCTGAGTAGTTGGGACTCCAGGCATGTGCTACCATGCCCAGCTAATTTTTGTGTTTTTATAGAATTGAAGTTTCACCATATTGGCCAGGCTGGTCTTGAATTCCTGACCTCAAATGATCCATCCGCCTTGGCTTCCCAAAATGCTGGGATTACTGGTGTGAGCCACCATGCCTGGCCTTTATTTTCAATTGCCAAAGAGAGCCTAGCATTTATTTCTCAGGTGCAGTTCCAGAATCATGATGACGATTTGCCCAATGTGAGTCAAGAGCTCACTCCCAAAGTAATCTACAATGGGGCTACCACTCATGAGCTATGTGACTTTGGCAAGTTACTTTTTACTCCTCTGTGCCTCAGTTTCCTCAATCTGAAAATTAGGATAATAATAGTACCTACATCATGAGTTATTGTGAGAATTAGATAAAATATTGTATATAAAACCCTTAGCACAGTGTCTGGTATGCAGTGATCATTCATCCACCTTTAAGATGCTTTACTTAAAGCATCTTATTATTATATTATTATTACTAAGATGGAAAGTCTTGAAGTATCATTAATGAGAGGACTTATTAAAAAGATGCTTACATCATTTTTACTTTTTGCTTCATCTCAAAAGAGATTATTCTTAATCTCTTTCAGAAAATCTTATTAGAAGCTAGGATTGCTGAGAATCTCACTTCCATTTCTATTATATTCTTATCTGTGTTTTCACCTTATTTTCCTTTTCTAAAATATTCTTAGTGAATAATCAACTTGTCCTCTAATTCAATTTTCCACTGTGTCCAACGTGTTATTCACCATTCTTTTTTTTTTTTAATTCAGCAACCACATTTTTCATCATGGTTGTCTGGGTGTAGACACTGGAACTCATTTCATGGAAGTCTCCTTGGGTTTCTTGAAGACAGATGTTATTAAGTACACAAATTAGCTATTTCAACAGTATTTTTTTCTTATGGTAATCTATTTCTGGGGACACATTTATGTTACCAACAATATTCAGTGAATTGAAGGTTGCATTCTTCTGAACCACAAAATTTCCTTATAGTTACCAAGAACATTATTTTTTTACTTATTCTCACAATGAGAGAGCTATGGCTCTGCAATGTGATTTATCATTTTATTCATTCACTTAGCAAATATTTACAAACCCTTACTTTATAGTATGTACTATGTTAGAGATAAAACAATGACCTAACGCACTCCTCACCTCAAAGCTCTTAGAGTCTAATGGGTACGCAGACAGGTAAGCAGGCATGTGAATACAGTAGTTAGTGCTGCAATAAATCCACAGTGCCGTTCGTTACCACAGAATCATGAAATGCTCAACAGACAAAGACAGTAATCATCTGAGTCCTGGAGGTTATATATGAGTTAGTCATATGGCATTCGGGGAATGAGGGGAAGGAAAACAGTAGGCAGGATTTGTTGGAAAAAAGAATTCCAAGTCGAGGCAACCGCATGCACAAAGATTTGAAAGAGAGGTTATAAATTATGCCAAAGAAACTAAATTTAAAAATAATAACTGCTAACATTCATTAAGCACCTATTATGCTCCAGGCACTCTGCCGAGAACTTTGCATGCATCATCTCATTTCATCCCCTCAGCAGCTCAATGTGGTAGCAAATTGTCCAAGATGCTCCAGCTAGTATGTGGCAAAACCAGCATCTGAACTAAGGGAGTCTGTCTTTGGAGCTAACTCATCAGCTACTACATCATCCTGCCTCTCTGAAAAAACTCAGCATGGTTATGTGGAGTGTGTGATGTGTGTAGGGGTGTGGGTGGCATGGTAAGTGAGGAAGAATGGGAATAAGGGAAGAGATCCTAGGCTGGAAATCATAAAGAGTATTGTAGATCCATTGAGTTTATGCTTTACTCTAACAACAATGGGGAATAAATGCTGTAAGAAGAGAGTGGTCATGAAATGCCTGTGAAATGCACCCCTGTGGACATACATGTTCAGTGAGGTCTGAGGTAGAGATATAAAAATGTGAGTCATAAGCTCATAGATGGATTTACAACCTTGGGGACAGATTAATCACCTGGGGAGAGCTGGCTGAAGGTCTAGGCAAAGCCCTGAGGAAGTCAGTAGAATAGAAGGACTTGATAAAGGAGGCTGTGAGCCAGTGGCCAGCAGGGTAGGAGGGAAACTAGAGGTGTGGTGTCTGAGAATGCAAGGAAAGGGGCCCAAGAATCTACAGTCACATCTGTCAACCTGGCTGCGCAAACCTCTCCCCAGGTTCAGCCTCTGGGGCTGCTGTGGGTAAGACTATGGGTGGCTGGATTCATCTCAGCCTGAGATTTTTATCAGATGAGTATCATAGAAGGAGGAAAGAGTAAGGGAATTGGAGGTGACTTGTATAGGAGTGATTAGATTGATGGACAAGGAAGGAAAGAAAACATGAAGAGGCTGAGGAATAGGAAGAAAGTGTTAGGTTCGGTGAATGTGAGTTTCCACAGAGAGAACTGTAACAGCAGAGGTACTTAAGCAAGTGACCTGAGACGATGGACATGGTATTTATGGACGGGATGTTTTAAAAAGTCATGCATATCCTACGTGTGGCCAGGATGCAGATAACTGAGGCAAAAGAGAGAAGGAGCTCACTGGAGATGAGGAGTCTCAGCACTGAGATGCCAGAGTGCTGGGTGGTCCTCCTCAGGGAGGATGAAGTCACTGGGGTGAGATGGAGGGTGGGATGGAGAGGGAGGCTCTGGACCAGAGCTGAGGTCCTCAGTGATCAGGGAAGAGTGACCAGGAGGCTGGAGAGTGACAGCAGTAAGTGAAAAAGAAGATGTGGCAAGATATGTGCTCCTCAGAGGGGTGGCGTCTGACAGGACACAAGGGGAAGTGGTCTGGAAGTGGCACGGAGGAGCAGGAGAACCCTCACTCCACCTGCTGGTTCTGAGGGGAATAAATGTGAGAGCAAGAAAAGAAAAAAAAAAGCCTTAATTTGCAAGAACTACAGAGAACACATATCCTCAGGAAGCAGCCAGAGTTCTATTAAGGCTAGAATTAAAAAGAACATTCCTAAAACTTCAAGAATTGACAGGAGTTTGCCTGCCACAAAGCAGGAGCCCAAAGGCAGAGCAGGAGAGTTTGAGAGGAAAGTGGGAGAGACTGGGTTAGCTAATGGGACCAACCCAGAAGTCAGGGGATGAGAATCCACTCCTAGAACAACCTGGACATGGTGGCACACCTGCACGTGATTCTAATTTTCATGGCTGTAACCTAGTTCATAGTAAGGCTTCAGGTAATTGACCAGAGATGCCAGCATTGTATACTGCTTTCTTCCCACAGCCTCCATTAGAGGAAGGAACTCACTGAAGGGTAAGGAGTCTGGACAACCTCGTGAAAGAGGTGATATTGACCTAAATCTTGGAGAAGAATAGGATTGGATCAGCAGGGAGGAAGGGCGTTTCGAGAGGGAAAAAAGCAGGGGCTGAGGTTTAAGCACTGGCATGAATGGATCAGTTTTGCAAAAGTGGGCACTGTTCAATGGACTCATTCTGGCCAAAGTAAGAAAGGCCTTGAATGTTTAGGTAAAGAAGCTGGGCTTACCCTCAGGACAGAGGCTTTTGGGTCAGGAGAGTTAGCGCTTGCCTGATATCCAGGAGCTCTCCCTCATGACTGGTCTTCATTGTAGTCAGTTGAGTGACTCTGGCAAATGGGAATGTGAGCAAAAGCAACACATCACTTCCAGCCAAGTCCTCTTAGGATGCGTCATCCATCCCCGCGTTCCTTCTGTGTGCCCTTCTAGGTGCTCTTAGTGGTGGTGAGCAAGGCTGGTAGGGATGTGGGTTTCACGGACTGAAGGCTGGAAGTCTCTTACCAGATGAGAGTCGCTCGCTTCAAGTCTTTGTGGTCCTCAAGGATTGGCCAATATTGAGGCAGCTATTCCCAGAGGTCTCTCTTCATCTTTCTTATCAGACAACTATCTGCTCCCTTAGGCGTCTCCAAAAATATTTCTGGGATATTTGAGGATGAATTTTAAGGTAAACAAGATCATTTTCTATGAAAAATTAGAGACAAACCCAATGTGCCATGATATGGTCTGGTTTGATGATGCATTACAATATTCTATATTCTAAAATGAAAATGTTTAGGACAAATTTGTGATAACATGAGAAAATGCTCATGTTATGTTTGGGTAAAAAAAGAAAACAGAACTGCAGTATGGTAATGACGATGTAAAAACTAGGCACTAAAAGCAATCTATGCATAGCATTGCCTTTCTTTCTTTAGAATGGAATATATCAAATTATTAAGTCTTTTTGGAGAATGAATCTGTCTCTTAGTACTTTTTTTCTCTCTGCATCTGCCCTGCATTTCTATGATCTTCAGATTTTCTATGATATGTGTATTATTTTTAACAGAATGTGTGGCATATTCAGCAATGTGCCAGAGCCAGCTGGCAAAAGCCAGCTGTGCACATCTCTTCCCAACTCCATATTCAGTGACATCACATTGTATTTTGAAATTGTAATTAGCTATAGCAGAAGTATTGACACCACAGAATGCTACAAACTGGATCATTTTTCTTTTCAGAGAGCCAAGTGTTACCAGCATACCACTGGCCATGTACTACCCCCAGGAACAGGCAAGGATTAGAGAGACCACATGCCCCATTTGTCCTTACCTTAATGCAGATCCCTAGGGAGAAGAGAAATCACTTGTTCACATTTCAGCTGAGCAAGAGAAAAAAACAAAATATCTCTTGAATTTAAAGAGTAAATAATAGCTGCCTCAAGTTTGAGTGACCCTGGGCATGGACAGTGGTCAGATGCTCACCCCAAGACTGGGAACAGTAAGGGTACCTAAGACTGGCTTAGCCTCCCACAGTCCTGACTCTTGTGTGATGATCTGTCACTGTCATTGCTTTTAACGTGTTGAGTTCCATGACTTTGCCATTTATTTAAAAAGATCCAGGTTTGCTCTAATCCGGAATGTGCCATTTAATAGGTAAGAGGATGTTTAGGTCAAGTCTCAAAATACTTATGTACTCACAGAACAGAAACAGTTTCACCACCTACAGTAGGAAGAAAAAAAGTAATGAATTAATGGTGTTGTTGAAAACCCGGAGTGGGAAAGGATAAAAGAAATGTTAGCAAGTTATTTTACCTAGTTCCTTCATTGTAGAACATTTTTTAAGTAGCGTGTACCTACTCAGAACAAAAGACTGAAAAAAAAAAAAACCTCCCTATCTTTATTTGTCCACATTTATCACTCCCATGAAAAATTAATTGACTGTTTAATTGTGGTCAGAAGGCACCTACTTCTATTCTTCCCACCAAATGCACATGGAAGTGGGGAACTTCAGCTATTCTTTCAGAAATGCATGTGGTAAAGAAAAGGAGAGAATGGCCAGGCGCGGTGGCTCAAGCCTGTAATCCCAGCACTTTGGGAGGCCGAGACGGGCGGATCACGAAGTCAGGAGGTCGAGACCATCCTGGCTAACATGGTGAAACCCCATCTCTACTAAAAAATACAAAAAACTAGCCGGGCGAGGTGGCGGGCGCCTGTAGTCCCAGCTACTTGGGAGGCTGAGGCAGGAGAATGGCGTGAACCCGGGAGGCAGAGCTTGCAGTGAGCTGAGATCCAGCCACTGCACTCCAGCCTGGGCGACAGAGCGAGACTCCGTCTCAAAAAAAAAAAAAGAAAAGGAGACAAAAATAACACTTAACTTTATGAGGCAACATACTAAAGTAATGTCATTTTCCAGGATACAAGAGACTTCCACACATTATCTGACTGAGATGGTGGAAGTACTGGAAGATACAAGAGAGATAGGGGTTGATTGGTGAAGCAAAGTCCTGAAAGAGGTGTAATAGAATGGGGTGTGAACCCACATGGAGGGTTTGGCCTTAGGTCTGAGGAGGATCTCATCTTCCACCGAAGCAAGAGAAAAGAATGAGTGGATGTGAAGAGGTAAAAAGAGAAGTTGAGATACCTATGTTGGAAGCTCTCGATATTCTCAGTGAAGTGGGAGGCAAGGTCACTAACAGAAAGAAGTGAGAAGGTTCTGGAATGTACATCATAGACAATGTGAGAGGGTGTTGTGAGCCCCCGACTGAACCAGTTTTGCAGCTATGCATTCATAATAACAAACAAAACCCAGATATGTACCAAAACATCATTTATATATTTTATCTCCATTTGCACAATAGCCCTGTACAGCATAAAGTGCAATTATCATATCCAATCTGACATTAAGAATATAACCCAAAGTGATGAAGAAATTTACCCCAATTCACACAATTAAATTTATCCATCACACAACTGGTGATGCCAGGATTTAAATCTAGATCTTCTAGATCCAAATCTGGCACCCTTTCCTGCTACCTGGGCATTTTCAAACTGGACTCTGAGTTTCATGGGGAATATTGAGCAGCCTCCACTGGGACTGGTTGATGTTTACAGAGAGCAGAGGGGCCCTGCTTCAACTAGAGTACAGCCCTTCTTTTCAAACATGTCAACCCAACCACTCTAAAGTGTTCAAAGTGCGGCACAGGCCAAAGACTGGTGCCCAGAGGAAAGGAGAGGGATTTCATAGTTTTACAATCAACCTCTCTCCCCAGTGCCCAGAAGAGCACCGCACAATCTGATTGCTTCACAAATGAAGAGGCCTTGGCTTTGTACATGTCCCCTCTTGTACAAAGTTATCCCCTCACTGCCTCCACTATTTCTCACCTTGACCCTAAGCCTTAGAGGCTGTCAAGATAGTTGCTCTAACAAAATACTCCAAAACCCCAGATCCTTATTACAGCAAAATTTTATTTCTCACTCACAGTTTAAGTCCCACCCAGGCCAGCAGAATCTTTCTCCTCACAGTCAGAAATTTGGGTGATGGAGGCTCCGCCATCTTGTAGCTGTACCACCTGGAGCACCTAGAAGGGCACACAGGAGGGACACGGGGATGGATGAGGCATCCTAAGAGGAATTGGCTGGAAGTGATGTGTCACTTCTGCTCACATTCCCATTTGCCAGAGTCACTCAACTAACTACAATGAAGACCAGTCATGAGGGAGAGCTCCTGGATATCAGGCAAACGCTAACTCTCCTGACCCAAAAGCCCCTGTCCTGTGGGTAAGCCCAGCTTCTTTACCTAAACATTCAAGGCCTTTCCTACTTTGACCAGAATGAGTGCATCCAACAGTAGTCCATCCAACATCTAACTTTTGCAAAACTGATCCATTCATACCAGTGCTTAAACCTCAGCCCCTGCTTTCTTCCCTCTCGAAACGCCCTCCCTCCCTGCTGATCCAATCCTATTCTTCTCCAAGATTTAGATCAATATCACCTCTTTCAAGAGGTTGTCCAGACTCCTTACCCTTCAGTGAGTTCCTTCCTCTAATGGAGGCTCTGGGAAGAAAGCAGTATACAATGCTGGCATCTCTGGTCAATTACCTGAAGCCTTACTATGAACTAGGTTACAGCCATGAAAATTAGAATCATGTGCAGGTGTGCCACCACCCGAGTGTGCACCCTCAAGGAGAGTGAAGGGACAAGAAAAGGGTGAAATCCAGCCACATATCCAGTTCCTCAGCCAGGGTTACTCAAAGCAGTTAAACAGACACCAGACATTTTCAGAAAGCTTACCATGTACTAGACACAGGAACAGATCTTATGGAAGAGCCAAGGGACCCAATTCCCCACCTTTGCCCTCATGGAGAGGATCACTTATTACACAGAGCATGACTCTCACTCCATCCTTACTCCCAGTCAGTGGTTAAGTTCTGTTGATCCTCAGAGGACTCTCATACCTACTCTAACTTCTCTATACTAAAGGCTACTGCTGTGAGTGAATTCCTCATCATTGCTCATTTGAATGATTCCAATCATATTCTAGCTGTTCTCTTTGCCATCTTGGGCAAAAAAAAAAAACAGTGTGTTCAAAATTCCTGTGCTAGCATCCAAATTTTCACCAGGCGGCCCCAATGCACCTATCTGAAATTATCTTTCACATTCTTATGACATGCCAGTCACCCTGCATTCCAGCCAGTCAAAGAAACTTACCCTACCTAAGCTGCTTCCTCAGCTTGGAATTTCCCTTCCCACAAACTCTGCATATGGAAATTCTTGCCCATCCTTGAATGCTGAATGCAGATGGCACATCTTTCATCACTACCACTGCCTCCACCTTCACTGCTACCACCACCATCACTACCACCATTTTCACCACTTCCTCACCTCCACCACCTCCACCTCCGTCACCACCATCATCATCACCACCACCATCATGTCCACCTCCACCACTACCACCATCACTACCACCAATGCAACCACTGCCATTATCACCACAAGGACTACAACTCACTATCTTGGAGAACCCTCACTACAGAAGGGTTTGGGAATCACAGACTATGTAGACTTGACATTCTGTAAATGTTGTTAGCTTTAAGAGGCCAGCTACCATGCAGGGAGACTTCAAAGACCACGTGGTCCCTGGACTGCAGTGAACACCCCTCCTAGTGATGGACAATTTCATGGCTTGTGGAAAAATCAAGGAAATGAAGCTTTGGTTCTGTTTTCTTAACATTTTACTTGATTAAATTCCATAGCCTACTTCTCTTTATTTTAATGCAAAGAGTGTATATGGAACACTTAATCTGAACCTGGAACAATGCCTTAACTCTCTTGTTTATTCAACTTTATCCCTTTCATTTAGAAAACTGTAGAGTTTTTTTCCCCATGTCGTCCTATAATTAAATCAGCACCAACAGCATTGTCATCATCCACTCACAAATATGTTTTAAGGAGCTATTTGCATGTGGTGCTATCTGCACATGGGACAGAATATCTTAAATAAAACCATGAAAACATGAGGTGGGAGCATGAAAACATCAGGTGGAAGCACTAAACTGTTCAGAGTTTGGAGACTCAGTCTCTAGTCCTAGTTTTGCCTCTAACAGGCTATGTGACCTGAATACATCTCTGCTTCTCTGTGGGCCTGTTTCCTCATCTGTAGAAAGAGAGAGCCTCTTGAATGAGATCACATCTAATGCCCCAGGATTCTAGGGCAAAAACATTTAGCTTTGTCTCTTTATCCCACAGGTAAATCCAGTTATCAAAGGGGATAGCCATGAAACTTTTCCGATTAAAATGCCTAACAGCATTCATTCTTATGTTTAATAAGAATAATGCATATTATTCTTATTTATAAATCACTATCTGCCAAACAGCCTATATGGTTGGTTGCTGGGGTGTTACAAATCAAACAGAATGTGCTAGTCATAACCCCACAAAGACTTAGAATAGCACCCAACCAAATACGAGGCAGGGAACTCCTGCAGTCTACACAGATGGGCGGGCTCAGGGGCTGTAGACTCCTGTCTACTTCACAGATGTTAAAGCCTTTGTCCTCAATGCCCACCCATAGCACTTTATTAATGTCTATAACCAGTGCAGCCTGAAGTTTGTTGAGAATTCCACAGGGGGTACTAACAGAAGATCAGACTCATTCTGCTCCAAGTTCACTGATGGAGAAAATCTAGCTAAGAGAACAAGGCTTACAGCTGACAAGCCTTCTGCTTCCTTTCATTGCCCAGCCTCTAATTCCTGAGATCTGTGAAACTTTTGCTGCATAGATGCTATGCAAAGATGGAAAATTTAAATCTTTAGTGTTCAGGTACAGTCTTTTTCTGCTCTGTGGAAAGTCATATAGGAGAATTGATTTGTGAAAAAGAAAATCAGGATTAAACATGTCTAGGCTGTTGCAAATTGTAATAATGAAATTGCAACATGTTGTCACCTTCTCTCCTGTCCCCTTCTCCTTTGCACTCTTAAGGGATCTCACTCGCAGATACACAGCCTGTTTCTCCTGTTGCCTGCCTCCCCTTGGTGGATGATTAATAATTCACTAAGACATTATAAATGAACTTAGTTTACCACACATAAAATAACTTTTCCTGTAGATAAGTAGTTGAAAACTCTTGATCAGAAGTTTTCTTTTTTTTTTTTTTTATTATACTTTAAGTTCTAGGGTACGTGTGCATAACGTGCAGGTTTGTTACATATGTATACTTGTGCGATGTTGGTGTGCTGCACCCATCAACTCGTCAGCACCCATCAATTCATCATTTATATCAGGTATAACTCCCCAATGCAATCCCTCCCCCCTCCCCTCCTCCCCATGATAAGCCCCAGTGTGTGATGTTCCCCTTCCCGAGTCCAAGTGATCTCATTGTTCAGTTCCCACCTATGAGTGAGAACATGCGGTGTTTGGTTTTCTCTTCTTGTGATAGTTTGCTAAGAATGATGGTTTCCAGCTGCATCCATGTCCCTACAAAGGACGCAAACTCATCCTTTTTTATGGCTGCATAGTATTCCATGGTGTACATGTGCCACATTTTCTTAATCCAGTCTGTCACAGATGGACATTTGGGTTGATTCCAAGTCTTTGCTATTGTGAATAGTGCCGCAATAAACATACGTGTGCATGTGTCTTTGTAGTAGAATAATTTATAATCCTTTGGGTATATACCCAGTAGTGGGATGGCTGGGTCATATGGTACATCTAGTTCTAGATCCTTGAGGAATCGCCATACTGTTTTCCATAATGGTTGAACTAGTTTACAATCCCACCAACAGTGTAAAAGTGTTCCTATTTCTCCACATCCTCTCCAACACCTGTTGTTTCCTGATTTTTTTAATGATGGCCATTCTAACAGGTGTGAGATGGTATCTCATTGTGGTTTTGATTTGCATTTCTCTGATGGCGAGTGATGATGAGCATTTTTTCATGTGTCTGTTGGCTGTATGCATGTCTTAGTTTTCTTATTTTGATAACTTTAATTCCATTTCTCCATATCTTTGCAACTCCCCACTGAATGGTGATCAGTGAGATTGGTCTCATGAACCAGATTATAGAAGATCTCATGTATCTGCCCAGAAAGTAGGGGTCTGATGTTCTGGGTGAGGCAATTCCAAGTGGTCTTTGGAGGCCGCCTTACCTCTCCCCTAGGAGCTTTCACAGATGGATTAGCTGTGAGAATTCAGTGGGGCTCTGGGTCTCCACTCTACACTCAACCAGTGTAGAGTGACAGGTGAGCTTTGGTGGCTGTATACAGTTGATTCAGTTATTCTGACCATAGAAGGCTCATTCCAGAGCTACTTTATCCAGTGCTGGATTTTCTTGATCCATCTATAAATCTTTTGAAAATTGTGCTACAATGCCCCCATTTCCCATTTTCTAGCATCTTTCTGAATCATTCTTCTAAGTTACCAAGTAAAGTTTTTGTTAATGAAAATGATGATGATAATATACAAGGAAAAAAAAATCTTTATTTTTTATAACCCCGATGACTGCCCAAAGAAAGTAAATCCTACTGGCAGGAACTTGGTTTTCTGAGCACCACAATGCATTAAGGGTCATGAGTTTGGAAATTAAAGCTGGTGGTGGGACCTTCAAGCCCAGGTTCCCCTTCACTGCTCCCAGTGGTATTGCATTATGCATAATTAAGCTGGGAGGTTTCTAAAATTGGGGGAGGGATGGGAGGTAGGCTTAGCACCATGTGAGGAAAGGCAACCCAGAATGTGAATATTAAGTTGTTTGCTACGGTGTATGTGATATAAACCTTCTCTTCTGTCACCCTACAAGATCATCACCCTCTGCTGCTTCACTAGTGTGTGTGTGTGTGTGTGTGCTTTTGAGATAACTGAAAAGTATGCCGAGCTCTGCATTCAGACTAGTTTGAAACAAAAACAAACACCCCACAGATGTTATGTTCATTTCCTTATATAAAATTCTCCTCACAATCTTCGGAGATAGATGTCATTGTCCTTATTTAATAGATGAAGATAGTTTGTAAACTGAGGCTTACAGAACTTACGTAACATGTTCACAGCCATACATTAGTGAGTGGAAGAACTGCTTCTTCCCCATGTGGGCTGCCTTCTGCCCAACTTCCAGCATCAAGGAGCCCTAAGAGTGCATGGCGCAGCCCACACAGCAGATAAGTCACAGAGCCAAGCAAGAGAATGTGAGTGAATCCCTCTTCTTAAGTTTTGGAACCCACTTCTAGAGTTCACGTCAGATCATTTGTTGTGCCTAGGTCTGTCAGTCATGGCTAAGAGTGATATGAAAAAGTAGAAGACACAGGACAGATCAGAAAGGAGAAAGGAACACAGGCTGTGACTCAGGGTAGAATCCCAGCCCTGTTGCACTAACAGACTCACTTGAGCAAGTTGGGTTTTTTAACAGTTATGAACGTTAGTTTTTCTCATCTTTAAAATGGGTATTACAGTACCTCCCTTATAGGATTACGGAAAAGATTGGAACTGACACAGTTGAAGGGTCTACCAGGCCCTTGTGAATGAGAGCTGTCATGTTATTATTGGTCGTGAACCATGCTGTTAAACTGCCTATAATCTCCTAGAATGTGAAATCTGAGGAGGGCTTGTGCATCATCCAGTTCAACTCCTTATCTATAAAATGGAGAGAATGAGATCCAGAGTGGCTGAGTAACTTCCCAAGTTCACCATGAGTTATGGTAGAGTTAGGAGTGGAAATTCAGGGGAGAATTTTTTTTTTTTTTTTTTTGGTACCACTGAGCACATAAGAAATTGAGGGCTACAGGAAGGAGTTCTGTCAAGCACTAAAATGTGTGAGATAAAAAATTTACTCCGTGAGCAATCAGGAGGAAGCAGAATTGATGCAAACCAGAGCCAAGAATGAAGGTTATATATTGATTGGAACTTGAAGGAAGAGTAGAATGCTAATGGACAGAGAGTGGCTGCCTTTTCAGATAAGGTGAGAAGTGCTGGAAGCTAGCTAGGTGGCCCCATTTCCACAATGTGACTACAAGAACAGACCAGTCTGAGAGATAACAGAAGCAGGGAGACCTGTATGGTCCAAGTTCAGAAGTGTCCTGAGTTATAAGCACAAGTTACTCAGGAACACTTCTGAACCTGGACCACACATTCTACTCTTAAGAGAGGGTGACTTTGGGATCATGAAGGATACATTCTTGGTGACAGCATGGGTCTGATGGGGAATGATCACCACTCTTCCTTGGGAAATTTTTGTCCTAATTCTCAAAAGGTTTAAGATAGCATAGAGATTAAGAGAGTGGTGATTGGGGATGGGATAACAACTACTAGCTGACATTTGTTGCTTATTATGTGAGAAACTTGAACTTAATTTCTTACCTATAGTTTCCAGGCTGTAGGTAAATTTAAATATTTTTTGGTTGACAATTGGTTGAGTTTGTCTAAAGACTTGGGATCAATAGAAAGGAATGTTTGGTGCAATAAGAGGTTGTGGAGATCAAAGTTTTGTCATGCAGGTGAAGCTTTTAGCTAGCAGGCTTCAGAGAGAAGAGGCTGTGAAATGTTTAAAGTCCGTGTTAATGTTATTGCCCCATAGAGGTAC
Organism: Colobus angolensis palliatus; assembly: GCF_000951035.1. Lineage (NCBI taxonomy): Eukaryota > Metazoa > Chordata > Mammalia > Primates > Cercopithecidae > Colobus > Colobus angolensis. Next base: position 1,351,673 of record NW_012115699.1, on the reverse strand, counting down.
GATGAGGCCTGTTCGACCCCACTTCCCTTCATGGCCTGAACCAGTCTTTCAGATTAAATTTTAAGAGCACTGGCTTAGGAGGAAGTCTGTTTAGATGGTTGGGGGGCCTTAGAATTTTATTTTTGGTTTACAAAGTAAATTATGTCATATGTTAGAAAGTGAAAAGTGCTATGGATAGAAAAGAAAAAGCAGAGCAGATTAGGAGAATGGACATTCAGGGGAGGGCATAGCATGGAACTGCACACCCCAGCCAGATGGTCATGTCATTGAGAAGTGACCTTTGAGCAGACTTGAAGGAGGTGAGGAGTATATTTGTTTTAGAAAATGTATGTGATAAGTCCTAACACTCTCTTTATTGACAAAACAATGAAATACAGGCAATTAGTTGAATGGTGATGATGATGATTTTGATGAAGATTTTGATGAAGATTAAGATGGTAATGAGCTGCTGGTCCAGGTGGTGCTTTCCAGAAATTTGTTTCTTTGAGATTTATAAAACCTTTGTAATGTACTATGGTTTGGCTGGGGTGAGAGGACTTGGCGTGGTAGTGGTGACAAAGCCAAGACCTTCAAGCCCAGGTTCCCCTTCACTGCTCCCAGTGTCTACATTAAGAATTTAAACTCTCTCAGCCTCACTTTCCTCACCTCTCACCTAAGGTACTGACAGCCTCTGCCACCAGTGCACCGTGTGACTCAGCAATGTGTCCACATGGCCAAACATCTCATTTCTCTAAAACATGCAGAAGTAAAATCTTCTACATATGATTTCATTTAATGAAAGGGCTCCACTTATTTTTTTTTTTTTTAAGTTTGAAACCATTGCCTTCATCTCTAAGGTCTCTTTTAAGTCATCAGATACTTTCAAGCAAGAGTGATGAGTCCCTAAAGGGTGCTCTTAACCTGCTCATGTTTAACTGTAATCTCAATGGTTTGTCTTTCTGTTTTCAGAATAAAACCCAGGAGGAGTCCAATGAAAAGTTAGGAGAAAGACATTAGGTCCACACATTTTTCAGATGAAGTCTGAACAGAGTCCTGGAGGAGGTGAGGGCAGGGGCTGCCAGTGGAGGTGGTAAGAAATGCTATTCCTCTTGGTATATCTTCGAAGGGAGAGCTAGAAGATTTTACCAATGAAAGAAAGCTCTCATTTATGCAAAAGGCAAGTTATTCTGTACCTACTATATAAGGTCATGACAGCTATGATCTCCAGGAGATGAAGAACTCTCCACCAGTGGATTCATTTAGAGCTCTATACCTGGCTTGCAGCCCTGTGTTCTAGGCCAAAGGGTAGCACATGTGGTGAAGTTAATTGAACCTGTGTGATTCAATTAGGGTGTGTTAAAACTAGAAACCACTATAATCAGATGGAAAAGTGCCTACCCGCATCCCAAGAGAGCTTGATGCTCTCTGTGGGAAACTGCCAAACTCGCAGGAGGGTGGGGGCAGCATGTGAAAAGAGAAGGAAGAGAAGCACACGCAGCTAAAGCAGATTAGCTATGGGGAAGAGCGAGAAGATGTGAAATTAGAGAGAAGGAAATTGCAGGGAGTGAGGAAAATCAACCCAAGCCAGGGGAATAAAGAAAGGAAGAATGATTCAAGATTCAGGGGTGAAGGGGATGCCATAACTCATATCTTTACCATATGCCCATGCTGGCCTTCCTTGTCACCGACCTACCTAAACCCCATCACCCCACACATGGTGATTATGGTCTAAAGCACAGGGGTCTCCTCCACCTGCTAGAAGGAGGAGAGGACAGGAGAGTTCCCCCTGCCATGCAGACAGCACCTGCAGGAGGCCTCCACCAGTCTGCAGGAGAAACATAACAAACACATTTATACACTCATTCAGTGAATATTTATTGAGTCTCTAACCCTGGGATACAACAATGAACAAAACAAATATTATCCCTCTAGCTAGCTACTCAAAACCAAGTAGTAAACACAGACTTTATATAATTATGTAACCATGTTGACTATATATCATTAGCTGTGATAAGCACTTTGATAGAAAAGTCCAGACCCTCATGACAGCAAATAAAAAGGCTGGAGATTTCAGGAGCTAAGCTTTGAGGACTTAGCTGCGTGGAGTGGGGAGGAAAGAGGGTGTATTCCAGGCAAAGAGCACTGCAGGACCAGGACATAAGGGTGGACAGCAGGACCTGATCAAGGACAAGAGCCAGGGCTAGCCAGGGTGGCTGGAGCAGGGTGCAGAGGAAAATGGACTGAGTGTGGCCACAGAAGGAGTAGGAGCAGGTCAGGTAAAACATCACTGGCTACATGGATGGTTTGATTCTTTAACCCAAAAGAAGTAGGTTGGAGTTTTCAGCTAACAAGATCCAACTGCAAGGTAGACGTCAGCTAGAGAAATGAGGACCCAGACATGGGGGGACTACAGATGAGGGAAGTGCATTCCACCACAAAGGAGAACTTTCCTTAGAAGGATTCCAAAAACAATCCCTGCATGCCTGCCACTGGAGGCTGAGTTCGTCATCAGTGAGTAGTTCTTTATGTAATGCTATGTAGCACTTTGCCAAATACCACTAACAGCAAAGAGGCAATGAGACTCCTGAACCTGCTACAGCTGTGACAGATGTTTAACTCTCAGTATCAAAAACATTTCAATTTTTCCAAGGGGATGGACTAGTTATGTCTAAAGGACTGGGCTTTAGCAGGGGAAAAGTGATTAAGAATGGCAAGGAAGTGAACAGAAATCCAATTACTTACTGTTTCAAATGGCAAGAGGTGAGGGGAGTCACTGACAATGTGGAGATACAGCTGGGGAAACGTAAACTAGCACAGAAGGGACTTTAATCACAGATTTCTGCTTAAAGTTGCTTGGGATTGGTGGGGCTTCCTTAGGCAAGGGTTTTAATTAGTTTCAAATTTACACTTCCACAGCCTTTCTTAACAGTAAGTTCTGTCAAATGTGCATGGTGAATGATGATTGTTCTTTGCGATCATCTATTAATGGTGTCTTCGAACACTCCAGAGAGAAAAGCACTTTTTGCAAAGGGAGGTTTGCAGAAGCTTGTCACTGGTAGTCTTTGGGGAAGAATTACTGTGATATCTTTTTCTGGATCTGTTACCAGGTCATCTTACTTCATCATTTTAGACCAACACAGTCAATATAAATAACATGCAAACACAAATGCAAGATGCAGATGGAATTTTATATTTTCTAGTAGCCACATTTCTTAACATACAAACAAATAAGTGAAACAAATTTTAATAGTATATATTGTTGAACCTATATATCCATAGTAGTATCATTTCAATATGTAACCAATATAAAAAGTATGAATGACGTATTTTCTATTCTTTGGGTAGAGGTGTGAGTGTGGGTGTGTACTGTCTTCAAAATTCAGCATGTATTTTAAACTTATAGCACAAGTCAATTGGACTAGCCACATTTCAAGGCTCATTGGCCACATATGGCGACCATATTGGACAAGATGGGTCTAAACAGTGATGATTTCTCTTACCAGATTGAAGATTTCACATTTTATTGAAATGTGAAAGTCATTGTCACACTGACAATGACTCTCAAAGTCTCCTCTCCTAGGAAAGATGACCTAAGAGTACCTGAATCTGCCACTGTCATCACAAACTCAGAGGCCGAAGTTGAATTAAACATTCTTTCTCTTTTGAAACTTCCCCATTGCTGATTATCATCATTTTTGGATTCCATTTGCAATAATTTAGTCCCTTTTATTGTTCCTTTGAAGTATCTCTCATATCCATCCTTCCCCTACACTGCCCAAACCTTGACCAGGCCCTTTTCCTCACATATGGACCATTGAAATAGCATCATAATCCCCCATTACACAAAATCAGGCTTGCTTCCTCCTGGAGATATAGGACAATGGACTGAGTGTATGAGACTCCCCAACCTGGTTCATTCATTCAGTCAGTCAGTCAGTAAATATCTATTGAGTGTCCACTGTGTGCCAAGTGCTGCACTTGGACCTGAGAATAATTTACACTTTATAAAACTGGCATGATAAATCTTACAAGAGAGTTGCTTTTTCTCAGTGATAAGTAATTTAAAATTCTATTTTAAGAGAAGAAAAAAAATCATGGACTAGAATATAAAATCTGCATGAAGTTTTCAGATAAAACGAGAGATTTTATATAAATGTCTAGACTTGGCATGCATAGCCCAGGGCTATGCTCTCAGTCTCCCCAGAGGATACACATTCCCAGTTCCTCTGCTGTGAGAAGGAACTTTCCTGGAAAAGTTTGAGAAGACCAATAATTGATCCTCTTCTTCCATTTTCTCTCTCCTCAACCCAAACAACACAGAACTGTTAAGATGATCTTATCACAGCCCAGTTTCATAGTCACTTTGGGTTTAACTGAAGAGTTCTTGATCTCTGGGAACTTCTAAGAACATAAAACTAATATTCCATAAACTATTACTTTCATAATTAAATTCTATACTCGGTAGTGCCAACTAATCTATGGTGTCATATACAATAGCTTCTCTAAAAATGCTGGTGAATACTAGTGGTGTAGATGAAGAATTCCAGAGGTGATCAGAGAAAGAGGATGAGTTTATGGAATTATTTGAAAGGGTTCCACCTTTTCAAGTGAGTAGAGCTTCAATAAGATGTGAAAAAAAAGCAAGGGAATTTAATCCCAGGGAAGAGTAGGGAGAGTGGTTGCGACTGGAAGGAATCAAAAGTGACTGACTCCAGCCAGGTCACCATCATTACCCTCATTATCTCCTGGACATTGCTCAGATTCCCCTGCCTTGGAATTCCTTCCCAACCTAATAGCCAGTTCAAGGTAAAAGTCAGATCCCACCTCCTCAAATCCTCTATGATATTTGCAGTTAATTTCAGTAAGAATTAACTTTCTCCCAATCTTAATATTCTGAAGTATAAGTAATAAACATGCAACAACCTTTTGCAAGATTGGAGAGTAACTACTTCCTCCAGTGTGATTGCTATAGGACCAATGGGTTTATATTACCATTGTTCAGTAACAGACCAATTCCACTGAGACAGAAGGGTTTGTAGCAGAGAAAGAGTATGATTGCAGGACACCACGTGAGGAGATGGGAGAAGACCCTCAAATTTATCTCCCCAAGGAGTTCTGGGCTGAGTTTTTTAGGAGATCATGGAAGGTAAGGGGTTGGAAAATTGGGGATGTTGATAAAATCAGCTTCTGACAGACGACCTTCTTTGCACCTTGTGATGCAGCAACCTGTCCAAGGTGATGCATAGGCTTAAGAAATGTTGGTTTCTCCCTTCTCCAAGCTACTGTAGCACTCAGACCTATAACTAACATTTGCAAGGCAGAAACAAGAGCACAGTCTGCATATCATCTCTAAATATTTAAGTTATAGGTCATGCTAATAAATGAGGAATTAAAATCTCTGTCTCTTACCTTGAAAAATATGCATTAATGTGGACCTGGAGGCCAGATTTGAACCCCTGGACTCCTTGGAATTACTTGTGGAAACTTGCCCTTGAAGGACAATGCAGCCCATAGTTCTCAACCTGGCCCACTTTCTTTTGCACCCCTCCCTGACTCTGCCCCCAAGAAGGGTCTTATACATGTGACACCCCAACCTCTACATCCAGGTTATTTTCACCCTTTGGCCACCCCTAAGGCAACAAGAGCAGCATGGTCCACCCTTGGAGAGACTAATCCAATGGAAGAGGCTCACACAGGCCCTAGAAGAGGCTCCAGGGAATTTCAGCATCCCCTGTCCAACAGCACAATGAGGGTAGAGGGGTCACCTGCATGCATGTCTTCTTGGCCCTGTAGATTTCTCATCATATGGGGGTGGGTTGGTCATGGAAGAGCCTTCATGGGACCCCTGTATCACAAGACCAAGGACAGGAACCCCTCTTGCCATAATATAAAGGTAGGCCTGGCAGCACTAATACACTTTCCCTTTATACAATTTTTTGTTAATTATTATACTGTCCTGTTTTGTTTACTAATTTACATGGTGTTTCTCTATTCAATGTGATTTCCCCCAGGGCAGGCCTGGCTCTTCTTTTGTATTCCTCCTAGCACCTCTGTTGTGATGAATTGAGAGGCTGATGCATTGATTGGCATGCCCATTGTTCTCTCCAGCAGTCTGACATATGGCCTGGAATTATAGCAATTTCCCAATTGATTTTATAAAGATAATCCTTCCCTCACTCTTCCTGACTCATTCATCCATTCTCATTCTGTCTTTTTATTTCCTTATCTGGTTTCTACCCATGGCTTCCTTCCTTCCAATTATCCCCATCCCAGGTGGAGATGGTTTAAGAAGTATTTCTTTTGTGTGTGCTAATCTATCAGCTAATAGGGCAATAACTGAGTAATAATTACATTAACAATAATATTTGGGTGCATTTTTTAACTTTCCAAAGTATTTTCACACCAGTTATTCCTATATATCCTCATAACAAGCCTGGGAAGTAGGGAATGGATCTGCTAACCCTGTCTGGAAGTAGGAAAGGATAAAAGACTTACTCAAGCTCATGAGATTGGTGAATAGAAGAGCTTGAATGAAGGCTCTGATCTTCTGTCCTCTGTAGTCAGGTGATTTCCCCCTAAACCAAGTGATGGCTCTAGACATCAGGTTCCTAAGCCAGATAACAATGCTCTTATATAGTGGGCAATTCAATATGTTTCCAAAGGTCTGAGCTAGGAAGACTATAAAATCTAACTATAACTGACCCAATGGGACAGTGATTGTGGGAATAAAAAATCCATATAAATAGCTATTTTTGAGCACACCAATGGAGATAGATGCTCAAGTGAAGAGATGATGGTTGTGTGTGCATGCTGTGTGTGTATGTGTGTGCCTGTGTGTTGTCATGCATGTGCTCTGTGTAAGTTCAGCCTCTTGAAGAGTCAACCTTTTTCCAGGATGGAGTGACTGAGCACTACATTTCTCTTCCTCAGCACATTTCAAAGGGATATTTAGCATTCAGCCCTTCGAAAAAAATGTACATTATACACTTTTAAATATTTATACCAGCTTAATTAGAAAGTTCTAATTGCATTTAGATTTCTAATTTCAGTAACAATTAACCTTATCTCAATCTTACTATCTTGAAGTATAAGTAATAGATATATAATAACCTTTTGCCAGATTGGAGGGTAACTGCTTCTAGTGCTATGATCTGTGGACAGAACAACTTAATTATTTCAAAATTGGTTTCTGCCAACCTTCTCTGTACCTTGTGATGCAGCAACCTGCCCAAGGTGACACAGCTGCTGATGAAATATGGTGGTTTCTCTACCTGCCGTCCTTTATTTCTTCCCCAGATAACCCCAAAGACCAACATGGGATCAATACTCCAGAACATTGTTATAACTAGGTTAACCCCCTGCAGAGCAATCTCCCAGAGGATGAATGGACGTGACTCATTCCAGAGTGAGACCAAAAAAAAAAGCATTCGGTTTAGATGCACAGTTTGGATTTTTCCTGAGATGTAAATGAATCCCATTTGAACACAGAGGGTGAAGTGGGGAGTCCTTCCAGAGAGAGAATAAATATGGAACAAGTGAAATCAATGAGGCAGAAAATCACAAGGTATTTTTGGCAACAAATTGTCCATGGTGCCTGGAGATAGCACTGGGTACCACTGGTGTAGGCGTACAGTAGGAGAGGAATCAAGAAAGACAGACTGGGCATGGTGGGGCTACCAGTGGACAGCAGGGAGGACACCACAGGCAGCAGCACTGGCCCAAGTGCCAAGTTTAACACTTTAACCAGTAGAAAGTAACTGGGTTTGGGGAATCTGGCACAAATAGGGAAGATGGGTTGGAAGGGAGAAAGACTGCACACAAAGAGACATGCTCAGGAAACTTACTACAGTAGCGTATTCAAAATAATAGCAACCCTACAGCAGCAGCCATGTGTTGGGACAGGAAGGGATGTATATGAAAGACAGAATGAAAAGCTGTCACATGGAAGAGGCATGGGACTTACTTTGGGTTGCTCCAGAGAGCAAAATTAGGACAAACGAATGGAAGGGATGTGAAGGCGTTTTATGTGGTTTCTACGTAAAGGCAACTTCAGGAATAATTACTCCTGGACATTAATGGTATAGGCTGCCTGGTGAGGTGGTGAGCTCCCCAGCACTGGTAGGACCTCAAGCACAGACAGGATTTTGATATTTCGATGTGTTTGCCAGAGTGTATGTTTACTTTACCTGAACTTAAGAATATTTTGTCACATTTTTCCCTTAAAATGCTGGGACTCTTCAGGATTTGTGACTAGATGGAGAGTGAGTAGGAAAAGGTGGTCTAAAGGAACGAAAGCTCTCTTCATCCAGAACCTACAAAAGACGGATCATGGTGCTTAGCATTTTGCATACGGAGTGATTTTCAGAAAAGGAATAAATAAACCTGGAATATCCATCGTTTGAAAACCACATAGAATTACTATTTGCTCTTCTGATGCCCGAAGAAAATCCTTAGTTTCCCTGAATACACTCCTACAAGGGCACACTTTCATCTCTGTGCTACCCCCATGATGTTGGAAATGGCACAAATGATGTGACTGGAGCAGGTTGAGGTGGAACATGGGAAAGCAAACAAAGATGCCATTGGATATATTGGCTACAAGAAGAGTATCTTAATACAAAGAAAAAATAATAAAATAGAGACAAGGCAGAGACTAATAGAAATTAAACTGTTATTACTTTAAATAATTTTAAGTTTTTGTCTAGCTCCTACCATGAGCCAGGTACTATGCTAGGCACTTTAAATGAATCATCTCATTTAATTCTCACAACCTCCTATGAGGAGGGCTACAGTCTCTTTTCTACAGATACATAAATTGAGATTCAGACCATTTAGAAATTACTCAAGGTCATGCAACTTAAAAAATAAATCATGCAAACCTCCAAGTTCAAAGGAGACAAGAGCCCAAATAGAATCTGAACGGGGGCACTGAACTGGGCTCATAATTCAGCTAACAAGTATTGTAGTCAAAATCATCACACTTCACAGCTCCTTCAGGTAAGCTCTGTGCCACTGTTCTTCCCTCCATGATGGTGGTAGACACCTACCTCGGTGATCTGGGGGACACCCCCTCACTCTTGATTTGAAACATTGTCCTGCTCCAGTAATAGCAGTTACGCCAGTAGAGAAGTGGTTAATTCAATCTCAGGAGTCCTAGGTTAAAATGCAGATTCTCCAGAAGAGGTAATGCAATAGATATGAATGAGCTTTCCAACTTGAGCTCACTGATTCAAGTTTGATTATGGGAAGAAAGTGAGACGAACACAGAGCTGGGACTGACTAAAATGGGGAAATTGGAGGAGAAAGGGAAGGGGAAAAGATCATTAGTGGGTTATGTTCCTGGGGGCCTTCCCTCATACCTCTTATCTGGGGAGGGGTCCAGCTCCATGCTCCCAAGGATGCCCCTAAATTCTCAGTAGATTTGAAGTACAAGAGAGGAGGGACTGGTCTGTGTTGTTCATCACTGTTACCCCAGCATCTCAGGACTGATCCACAGTAAACACCAAAAAAATTCAATAAATGGACACAGGAATTAATGAATGCAGACACTGACCTGTTACCTGCAGGGTTCTGCTCAGGATAGCCTGCTAAGCATCACTTACCAGGATGTTTGTATATTTGTGTTGTTCCCACATCAATTATCAGATACTTGTGGATTTTACCAACAACCTCTTCTCCCAGCTTCATCTGGAAGAGTCTACCTTACAGGAATGAAAATTCACAATAGGTCCATCTAACTTCTTACTGGAGATGTCCTACCCACTGGGGAAGGTTGGTTGTAGTGCAAACAGTGCAGTCTCTAGTTTCAAAGACCTAAGTTCGAATCTTGTCAACACTGCTATCCAGAGTATTCTCTCTCTGAACCTCAGTTCTCATCAGCAAAATTAAAATAATAGGCCGAGTGCAATGGCTCACACCTGTAAGCCGAGCACTTTGGGAGGCCAAGGTGAGTGGATCACCTGAGGTCAGGAGTTTGAGACCAGCCTGACCAACATGGAGAAACCCCACCTCTACTAAAAATACAAAATTAGCCGGGCATGGTGGCACATACCTGTAATCCCAGCTACTCAGGAGGCTGAGGCAGGAGATTCGCTTGAACCCAGAAGGCAGAAGTGACAGTGAGCCAAGATCACACCATTGCACTCCAGCCTGGGCAACAAGAGTGAAACTCCATCTCAAATAATAATAACAATAATAATAATAATAGATGTGTGGTGAAAATTACATGAAATTACCTGCGTAAAGCATCTGGAATCTAGTAGGCACCTGGTAAATTTTAGCTCACTTCCCCCTTCCTACTGAATAAAAAGTTAATTAACAGAAGAGATATCCTACCAAAACTTAGAGTTCTCAGGCCCCACCAGAGATGTGAAGGCCTCAGAACCCAATCCCATCACTTCAGAAATGAGGAAGAGATGTAGAGACAAGCAGCACCTTGGCTAATGTTGCCCCAGAGATTATCAAGTCCAGAAAACCTGCCCCAGGCTCCTGACTCCTGGTCTTGGGCTCATGTTACCAAACTAGCATTTCCCAGTTCACCTTTTTATACTGCATTTGAAATTACCATTTAGGGAAGCTGTACTCCAAGCTTTCACAGATGGCCCCTTCTGTGTTTCCAAGCATGCATGTCTTGTTGGTGTCAGCCTGCCAGTGGAATCAGTCTGTACTGACTTCCTCTCTCACCTCCTAATTGACTTTGAGAGACAAACCAGACATGTAGCTCCAAGAAGCTGGATCTATGAGTTTTCAATCTGTTGGCCCTTGAGCTGACAAAGAGATTTATAAGCTTCTGTGTGTGCAAAGCTGCCTGCAATAGGTAGCGGGGGATTTGAGAGTGGCATTTTCAGGAAAGACACAGGTGATGGATTATCCTGGGACATGCTGAGTAAAGAGCGCCACCTGCCACTGGTCTCAGAAGCATCCATCATGTGACAAGGCTTTTTCCAGGCACTCGCTGGCATGGGAGTATGGTTATTTCATGGAGTCCTCACCCATCTGGTCCAATTCCCTCTTTTCAGGTATGAGAAACTGAGGTCTAACAAAAAGAAGAGACTTGCTTAAAGTCACATAGAAAATAAGGAAGGACAGAACAGGCAGAAAAGGCAGATCAAAGCACAAACCTGCTATTCATATGCTGTGTTTAAATCTCCCACCACGGTTGTGAATTTGTCCAATTCTTCTATTAATTCTGTTGGGATTTGCTTTATACACACTGAAGACATGTTATGTAGATTCAAACAAGTTATATCTTTATGGTGATTTTGTAAAGACTATCAATTCCTAATGTTGGATATTAAGATATTATATATTCCTATTTTTGCTTCAACGTCTATTTGTCTGATGTTAACATATTTACTTCTAGCTTAAAGTGTCTCCTTCTGTCCTTTTACTTTTAATGAGTCTTCACATTTCACATATGTCTCTAATGAACAGCAATTAGCTGAATTTGTTCTTGTTGCTGATGTTGCTGTTTAAACATATTCTTACCATCCCTGTCCTTTAACCAATGAATTTAGAGTTTTTACATTTATTGTGAACACTGACATATTTGTATTTATTTCTGCCTTCTGATTTTCCTAAAATAGTTATTATATGTTTTTATTTTTACAAATGAATGTATATAGCATATATGTGAGTAATGGGACATAATAATAATTTGAAACATGTAATCCTGACACCCATCTTGTGAACTAAAGCATTATTAGGTCATAGAAACCCTCTCTTCATATGATTCCTGAGGCCCAAGTACAGGAGCGTCTCTCTGTCATATGTTTTAAAGTAAAATTCATTTGGGTTTGCGCATGTTCAACTTTATAAGATAATTGTTTTCCAAAGTAGGTGCACCAATTTACACACCCACCAGCAGTAAATAAGAGTTCCTGTTGTAACATGTCCTTACCAACACCTGGTATTGTCAGACTTTCTATTTTTTCCCTAGCTAGTAAATGTAAAATGCTATCCTATTGTGGTCTTAATTTGTATATCCCTGAGGAAAGAGACCGTCAAGCAGGAGGGAGTAATCAGCTGTGCAGAATTCTGCTTCTCAGCTTTAATTGTTTAAAGGGTCACCCTTCTTAAAGCTGCCTGCATTTGAATATGAGACAATTCCTGGACTCAAAAGAATAGATCTTAAATAGTAGATGATAAGCCCTGTCACATGCCAGTGAGGGAGAATGAGAGCAGGTTCTCAGTGCTTCCACATCTAAAGTGACTAACCATCCTGGTTTGCCTGGAACTGAGGGGTTTCCCTAGCTGTAGGGCTTTTAGTTTTGAAACTGGAAAAACCCCAGGTAAATCAAGACCCATTGGTTACCAACCCACGCTACACACATAGATGTTCCAACCCTGTTATTACTAAAATGCTTTATTCCATGTACAGAGCCTAATCCTCATGCACACACACAACCCAAACACAGCTGCCTTCTCCATAGCAGAAGGCAGCCTATAGACTGTGATCTGAAGCCACCTTCTTGCCTGGAAAGAAAAAAGAAAAAAACCCTGCCTTCAGGGGCCATTCCTTAATGACTGAGGTGAGTGAAAGAATTTTCTCACTTTAAAAGAAAAATCTGGGTCATATTACTTTTTATTATACTGTATTCCTCACTGGCCGCTCTTCTTAAAGTTTCGACTTCCCCAGGCTGGGAAAATGTGACATCTTAACAAGACATTTCAAAACTGACACAACAAGCTCTAGGGCCAATCTTCCTGGGAGAATGAGCCACATGCTGTAGGGCCATGTTACACAGACAAGAAATCTGGTCTTTGCCTTCCCTACAAGACCCAGGGGCTCCGGATAGATGCCTATGTCTAAGAGCAGGTTTAACAGAGCTCTTGCTAGAGGCTGAAGTTTCAGGGAATTAAAGTGACAAGAACCCCTGTTGTCAATTTCCCTCCTTTGCAACAAGTCACAACTGCACAGCCAACACTTGCACTTGCATCAGTTTCTCATCCTGCCAACGAGCTTGGTGCTCCTGGTGAGTAGAGCTGGCGTTCAGCAAGAGCACAGGTTACAGCTGCCCCACTTGTGAAAATATTTTGAATTTTCCTCTCCATTTGGTAAATAGTATTACATGACAAGTATTTTTTTTAAATGAGTAGAAACATAAATTCTTGTATGTATGCTTTATCTCAGGCCCTGACCATACCATATATCAAGACACATTTTTGATTTGGGCAATGCACAGAATGAGAGGGGTGAGGACCACCACAGATCTATTTCAGGGGTTGAGGAATTGCCTTCAGGTTCACAGCCCTTGGGTAGGAAAGGGCCTCGCAGCTGTGCCGAGGAGAACATATCCTGTAAATGTCTAAAAGTAATGCCTCACGCTATCCAGCAGAAATAGCCCTTCTGGTGAGAAGTGGCCATTCCTATGTGAGGCTGTAAGAAGGAGAAACTGCCCAGGGCCTCATCACAGGCCAGAAGAATGAGTGAGTTTCCTGGCAAATGGCAGGAGAATTTTCTTCTCTGTGCCTGGTCTCCAGACAGAGGAGCCTTGTGTCAGCTCCCACCTCCCCCTAGACCCAGACCCACTGCCCCCTCCTGCCAGACCAGCCTCAGTGGGTACCCACCTGACACCCAGGCTTCCCAACCAGGGAAAGCCTGACCTTCACCTGTGAGCACACACCATCTTCTCCTCCTTTATTCCCTCTTGTTTTCTTTCCCTCTTTGGCCTTGGTACCACTTGGTTACAGGGCTCAAACCAGTTGTTGCCTTGTCTTACCTTACCAGCCAATGCCATCCTCGTGTATGGTCCCCTTGCCACACACACTTACTCCCTTGAAGGGGGATGTCAGTCCAAAGAAGTTGACTCTAAGCCCTGGTCACCAGGTAGTCACCACCTACTACTCCTCTCTTCTCCTCTTGGAAATAAAGTGACTGTGTGAGAATTCCACTGAGAGTGTCCACACACAAAGGATGTAGGAGCCATCTTTAAACTGTAGCTTTTCTGTAAAAATTAGACTGCTGGGTTTAGGAACACCTAAAGCTCCAATCAGGGTGATTGTGAGTAGGTGGAAATGAAGTCAGCTGTGCTGTAGCTCTTCTGGAAGGTGACTATAGATTCTCAGGGGTTTCCAAACACCCGGTCTCTATTCCTGTAATGAGTTTTTCCTCTTAATATAGTAAGGTTTCTATATTTAAAAATGTGCCCTTTTTGCTGAGATTATGCCCTTGTTTTCTGGTGTTGAGATAGCATTTAATGAATGTGGTGATGATGACAACAGTTGTTTAGTTTGGTTTAGTTTAGCTTAGCTTAGTTTTTTAATGTGTTTATTCGGCAGACTAAGAGACTGAAAAAAAAATCTACATCAATCCTCAAATTTTGTTTAAACATTTTCCATAAAATGCAGAAAACTTGGAACCATAGACCTTGATGATTTGAGGAAAAAAAGTCCTGAAGTTGGTCTCATCCTCCTAAGCCACCTCCAGGACACCCGCTGTGTGCCAGGCACTGCGCAAGGGCAGCAGAGCTGGGTGCCCTCAGGGCATGCATATCCATCCTCCTGACACTCAGATCCTCACTGTGGAGTGGAGTGCACACGCCCTTCAGGCTATCAGAGTCTGATGCCAGGAAGCCCTGGAACCAGGGCTTAGGGTTAGGTTTAGAGTTGGGCTTTTCATGCTCTCATGGACGATCCCCAACCTCAACTTTTCTGCCCTGTATTTTCCCTATATTTTCTTCCCTCTCACACCTGGGTCTCCAAGGAATGCCAGCAAAAGACGAGAAACCAGGCTAATTGTGGCCATATTGATTCATAATACTTGGCGATCTTTCAGCACTTCTCTTACTGATGCCGTCAGCTGCCTTCCTGTGGCTGGTCTCAGATTGCTAATCCTGTCCTGCATCCTTGACCTGACAGATGACTCACATCAGACTCACTGAATAGACAGAAACTGGATCCTTTCTTTCTTTCCTTCTCTTCTCTTCTTCTGTGCCCTGGATCCCTCTTCCTGCTCCTCCTGAGCTGACCCTAACTAACTCCCACTTCACGGTGCCATTGACTCCTTGTCTTTCACCCACAAATCCACTGTGTGCTCCCCCTAGACTAAACACTGGCCTCCTGGCTGCCACTCCTCCAGTCCCTCCTTAGCACAAACAAACATCTATGCTACGCTTGCTGCAGTTACTTTTTTCATGACGTACATACCCCTTCAGTTCCTGCTATCTGGCTTTTGTCTCCATCCTGACACTGAAATTGCTCATGAGTGACCTGATAATTGTCAAACCCAGTGGTTTGTTCTCAGTTCTCTCTTCCAGTTTGGCAAGGGCATGAGAGAAAGCAAAGAGAGGGAGAGCAGGAGGGAGCACTGATGGAGCAGGCACTCTATGCCAAGCATTAATCTGGACACTAAGTAGTAAGAATTAAGGTTGGGAATTACATTATGGAGAGTTTTAACTGTTGTGCTAAGGAGTCTGTGCTTAATTTCATAGGCAATTGGAAGCCTGGACAGGAAGGTCATTTGTATCAATGATCAGAGCAGGGTTTTAGAAAACTTAATCTGTGGTTGATAACATAGGGAGTGAAGAAGAAAGATATGTGAGTTCTCTGGTTTATAGGAGCCTGCAAAGCATTTGGAAGATAAAGCTAATGTGCATGAAATGAAGAACTGCACAAGGCATCAGCTAATCAAAAAGTAAGTCGATGCTGAATGCTCTGGGAGATGAGAGCGGGGAGGGATTAGGAAGACCGTACTGGGTCCAGAGAAGCTCCCAGCAGCACAAAATGGACCTTGAAGAAGGATAAGATTTGGACTGGTGCCAGATAAGGGAGGGCATCTCAATAGCAGAAATAAGGCCCGTGAAGGCACAGCATTGGCAAGAGTTGGGCCCAGCCTAGGCTGCTTTCCTCTTTAATAGTTGTAACTCAGCGCCTTCCCTTTACAGTTTTAAGTTGGTGACTTTAGATTTTTCCCGTAGAGCAGGGATCAACAAATTTTTCTAAGAGACCAAGTAGTAAATATTTGATGCTTGGCAGGTCCTACAGTCTTTTCCACAGCTACTCCACTCAGCCACCAGAGCACGAAAACAGCCACAGACAATACTTATGTGAATGCACATGACTGTGTTCCAAGGACATTTTATTTACAGATATTGACATTTGAATTTTGTAATTTTTATATGCCATAAAACAATATTCTTCTCTGGGTTTTTTTTTTTCCTGGTCATTTAAAAATATAAAGACCATTCTTAATTTGCAAGCCATATAAAAACAGATGGTGACTTGCTTTGAACTGGGGCCATAGTTTGCGGCCCCTGCCATAGAGGACCAGAGCCCATGGCATTGGAGGGTCTGAGCCCATGTCTGACCTCTGCCACTCACCAGATGCATGGCTATGCATAGCCTGCTTACCTGTCTGTACCTCAGCTTCCTCACCTACAAAGTAGAGATAAGGATATAGCAGTACATGTCTTCTCTGGTTGTTATGAGAATTAAATGAGTAAAAAGTCTTGAACCCATGAAATTTACCCAGAGACACGTAGGAGAAACAATGCAGAAAATAAAAGTGGCTAGAAGAAACTTGAGGCTTGTTGCCATGAGGTTCAGGGTCTAGCTCGAGGTCTGCTGTGTGACCTTTGGAGGCCATTTCCTCAGTTTCTTCTTATATAAAATAGGATAATTTTACTCACTCTGAAGGATACGTGTGGGAAGAAATGGCATAATTAACATGATTTCATTTGGAAAAGTTAACAAGGCTCTGTACCATCCAGCATCTAGATGGTGGTTTTTAATACCATTCTCCAATAAAAGGAACCAGGGCTCCTTAGAGAAATGGCTGATTATATGACAGCAGCAGTGCACTGACATGAGCCTGAAGCACCTGGTATTTCCAGAAAAGAAGTGCTCAAAACACACACCACACACACACACACACACACACACACACACACACACAAAGTTGCAGGTAGGTCAATTGAATGGGCTCCGAATGTCCAACGTTGAAGCAATTAGAGCAAAATAAATGAGATAATATTGAATTATAATGCCAAATATATAATAAATTTCATGAGTCCATACTGATATAAAGGATTGAATAAATAAATAATAAATGAGAGCAAATAGACAAATCTCCCACACAGGATAATTCCAAAAAGTTCATATCGATATCTGTTTTCAAAGAGGGAGCATAACTCCTCATCCTGTGAATGCGGGCAGCACATGGTGTCTTGCTTCCAAATACTAGAGTATGGAAAGAAAGAAAAAAGAGTTTCTTCACAGTGGAGAGATCTGACAACGCTGTCTCAGCCTGGAGATCAAGTAACAGTGATAAATAATAATAATGGCATATACCCTTGATACAATGTGATAACAATGGCATTTCCTCCCAAAAAGCCATAACCCCATTCTATCATGAGAAAAACATCAGACAAATTCCAGATAAGGGACTCTCTACAAAATATCTGACCAATACTCCTCAAAACAATCAATGTTATCAAAAACAAGGAAAGTCTGAGAAACTGTCACAGCCCAAAGGGGTTAAAGGAGACATGGCAAGTAAATGGAATGTGAGACCTTGGAGCTGAAAAAAATCAGAGAAAAACTAAGGATATCTGAGTAAAGTGTGGACTTTTAGTTAATAATATGCCAATATTAATTCATAAATTGTGACAAAAATACTACACTAATAACATGTTAGTAAAAGGGGGCATTGGCTGTGGAATAGCCACTGTGAAACTCTGTTTTATCTTTGCAACTTTTCTGTAAATCTAAACTATTCTAAAATAAAATTGTTATTTTTTAAAACTCACTATATTAATAAATATATATATTTATATATATACTGTATTAGTCTGTTCTCACGCTGCTAATAAAGACATACCTGAGACTGGGTAATTTATAGAGTAAAGATGTTTAATGGACTTACAGTTCCACGTGGCTGGGGAGTCCTCACAATCATGGCAGAAGGCAAAGGAGGAGCAAAGGCACATCTTACATGGTGGCAGACAAGAGAGTTGGTGCAGGAGAAAGAACTCCCCTTTATAAAACCATCACATCTTGTGAGACTTATTCACTTTCATGAGAACAGCACAGGAAAGGCTCACCCCCATGATTTGATTACCTCCCACCAGGTACCTCCCATGACAAGTGGGAATTGTGGGAGCTACAATTCAAAATGAGATTTGGGTGGGGACACAGCCAAACCATATTATGTATATATAATTTTTTTTTTTTTTTTTTTGAGACAGAGTCTCGCTCTGTCGCCCGGGCTGGAGTGCAGTGGCCGGATCTCAGCTCACTGCAAGCTCCTCCTCCCAGGTTTACGCCATTCTCCTGCCTCAGCCTCCCAGGTAGCTGGGACTACAGGCGCCCGCCACCTCGCCCGGCTAGTTTTTTGTATTTTTTAGTAGAGACGGGGTTTCACCGTGTTAGCCAGGATGGTCTCGATCTCTGACCTCGTGTTTAAAAAGTATGTATACCATACTGATGGCATTCTTTCCCATATAGTTTCAAAATTCTTTCCACCCTTAACAATGCTAATCTCTACAATGGAGAATTCTTGGGCCAGTTACTTAAACTGTCTCTCAGGGTCAACTGGATTGCACAACTCAAGGGGGTGCTATTTACCCAATAGTCTCTGTGAATGGTGTCCTGAGTTATGCTAAGTGCAGTCTGTAAGCACTTTGCAATTTTTGTACCTGAGTTTTACTATCTGTAAAACAGAGATTGCTGTTGGGAGCACTGAATGAGGTTATATATGTAAAACATTTAAAAGAGAGCCTGCCATATGGGAAACACTGTATCAGAGTCAGCTACTAATATGTTTATGGTGGTGGTAGTGGTAGTTATTATTACTGTTACTGGAATGCTTCCAAATCATGCCCTGAATTTTCCCAGCTCTTTCCATCCAGCCGTGCCCTTATGATGGTTAATTTTACACATCACCTTGGCAAGGTTACTTGTTAAACACTAGTTTATATGTTGCTGTGAAGGTATTTGTAGATGCAATTAACATTTATGATGAGTTGGCTTTTAATAAGGCAGCTTACCCTCCATGATGTGAGGGATCCTCATGCAATCAATTGAAGGCTTTAAGGGCAAATGCTGAGATTTTCCAGAAAGAAAGGAATTCTGCCTCAGGACCACGTCAACTTTTACCTGAGTTCCCAGCCTGCCAGCCTGCCTTGCAAATGTTAAACTTGCCAACCCCCACAATTGTGTAAGCCAATTTCTTAAAATAAATAAATCTCAATAGATAGATAAATAGCTACCTAGAGACATAGACATAGATATCTTCTATTGGCTCTGTTTCTGCAGAGAACCCTGACTGATACAGCCTTCCAGTCCCAGTCTCCATCACATCTTGCCCAGATGAAAGTGCAGCCTCTCACCGGGGCCCAGGCTTGCATATCAAATCAAAGCCAGATCATATCCCACCCTGCCTAACCCCTTCAGTGACTTGACTTGGCAATTTGCAGGCCCAGCTCCTGACAGCATGGCCTATAGGATCCTAGAGGCTGTGGCCCCCATCTTAACCCCTCCACTCAAGCCACAGAGGCATTCTATTGGCTTCTCCAATGTGCCCAGTTCATTTGGACTTTAGGGCCTCTGTGCCTACTCTTGTCTCTGCATGGGGCACCCACCACCGCACCCTTCACATCACTGCTTTGACCTTCAGGTCTCTGTTAAACATTACCTTATCAGAGTCCTTTGTGTGGACACCCCTGGTACTCTCTACCACTCCCCTTGTTTGGTTCCTCTGTTCAATTAGCACATTTATGATTTTATGTTTATTTGCTGATACATCTGTTTATTATCTGTCTTCCCCACTATACATTAAGCATCTCAAAGGCAGGGACCATGTCGTTTCTTTTCACCATTAAACCCTTAGCACCTGGTACAAAATAGAGGGTTCATGAACAATTGGGTGGCTGAACCCAAGAGGCCTAGCGGCAACTATGCAGCCTTGTCTTCCCATGTTCCTGGCCCATAACTGAAGATGCTACCTCAACACAGGGCTGGCCTCAAACCTGAACAGGTGACTTTGCTAACAATGTATATGAAGCCTTTATATAGCCTAAATCTGCATGATTCAGCATCTAAGAACTGTCAAGTTGAGGAAGCCTGGCTTAATTAGCAAAAGTGATAAAATAGAAATTCCATTAAAAAGTGCCCCAAACAATTGTCCACCACAATACCTATTTTAAAAAAAAAACCCTGTCTTAGCTAACCTCCTGCTCTCATAATCCCCCACTGCTCCCCTCCGACCCTCTCCAATCAAAACCTCCTCTCCCTCATCCAATCTGCATAGACTTTCTGTCTCAGTTGCAAAATTAGCTTAGCTTTTCTTCCAGCAATAAAGACCTTTTTTTTTTGTAAAAGGAGAAGGTTGCATAAAAGATAGTCCAGAAATTATTAGATTCTCTTTGGCTGCCTTGGGGAGGTAGAAAAATCTGTCAACACTCCCACATTAAAATGTTTGTCCTCTCACATATAATTCACAACAGACTTCAAATTGATTAATGTAGTATCCTTCATGATTTCTTGGGAGACGCATAAATTGCACTGCCCAATTTGTTAATGGAAACTGTAGACTGGCAGCCTATGTGCCTCATGGCCATGGCATAATGGTCTATTGTCTATGCTGAGAAACTTTTGGCTAAGAAACAGAAAGTAGGGTGTTTGTCTTTCCCACATATTTCAGTCAACCGAGGGTCTCTCTGGGCTCAGGGTTCAAGACAGGAACAGGCTGTGGAAATACAAGAATGAATCCGACATAAAATGGAATCCAAGACTTGGCCGCATTCCAAGTCACCCATCTAGATGAATTTCAATCCTGGGCCTGCTTTTTTAAGCGACACAATTTTTCAATAAACTATCTGCCATTATAAAATGCTGCAGATAATTTTTGTGCTTGATGTATTTGTTCATTCTTGAAAAACTGTGGTTTCCCTGCTCTGAGTGACATTTATCCATTCTTCTTCTTAGCTCATCTGAGCAGAAAGAGAAAAAAATGCACAAGGTTGAAATTAGACAAGGACTGATCTGTTTTCCATTCCCATTTCAACCCTGAGTGATTTGAACAAGGCAATTACCTTCCCTATAGCTTAATTTTTCCTTTTAAAATGGGGTTAGCAATATCTGTCTTTTACCTGAAGTCCCAGAGGTAATGAGATGAAGTAGAATCCACTCTCCAGAAACACCTTTACAATGAAACTACTGCAGGTAGAAAATATGAAATTTCTACATCTTTTACAAGTTGATAGCTATTTACATTGTATTGCACTTGATAGTATCCTCAGAAGAAAAGGTTCCTGGCCGATTGTTAGTAGTGGCTGTATTAAGATTTGTCTTGTGAAGAGTACATATTTTCAGGGCACAGCAAAGAGAATGGGCACTTAGCATGAGGGCTATGAGTCTGGACGCTTAGTCCAGACTTAGAGACATGGATGGCTATTAGTCACAGGCTATTGGGACTAAAGTGTTTTGATTATTTTAAGTGCTTTTTCAAACTCCAGAGAGATGAGAGGAAGTGTAAAATACCAACCAACACGCACATTTATGGTGTAACTTACCTATATCAAGAAATGTTTGCTCATATCCGTTGGCACCAATTGAAGCAGTTTCTAAACAATGTCCCACCAAAAATAAGCTTATTTGGAGTGCTTGACAGAATGATAAAACACAAGCTTCACTTGTGCTGCGTGTATCCAATCTGTCTCCCACAACCCCCACCCCCAGCTCAGTGTTCATTCCAGCTGCTGCAGCGAGAGAAGTTCATCCCAAATCTGTCCCTGCCTACCCACCCAGCAAAAAGCCCTCCACTGCAGCGATGAGACAGTCAGCTAACTCAACCTTAAGCAGAGCACAACACGATAGAGTTAAAAGGGTTTGAAAGCGGGTGGATTATATCAGCAAAACATGTATCAGTACCCACTGATACTCAGAGTAAATGTCATATATAAAATGCAGTCTTGTCCTCAATAGGGTTGCAATATTCCAAGGGAATTTGCAAAACTCATGCTACAGTGGTTTAAAACAAAACACCCCACATACTGGAAAACTGCACCATGACATGGTAAGGAATGTAGGGGTTGGGAGGTGGGCACTGTGTGGCGTGTGATGAATTCGACCTTATAAAATGCATGCTGCTTTCTTGCTAGGTTACTGAAATGCCGCTCACCTTTGCTAGGTTACTGAAATGCCGGTCACCTAAATGAATACTGGTTGGTCCAGGTGCCGGCTGCAGATTGGCGCCACCTGGTGGCAGTTACCTGCCTCACATTTCTGTATCTGGGGCTGGGGGACTTGCAGTACATACTCAAGAGATTCCAGGAATCTTCAGATGACTGATACCATCTTGCCAGGCTGGAAAGACTGGCCAGGGAGCATAATACAGATTCAGGAGGTCCCTTTCTGTCTCCCTGCTGCCTGAGGCAAGGTCTCCCTCTCCACCACATCCCCTTCCCCACCCTAAGTAAGAACCTTAACTTACCACTAGGAGCTTTGTGGTTGCCACCAGCTCTGGCCTGCCCACTTGACTCCACTCTGGGAAACAGTCACTCTTCTTTATTTTCTCAAAGTCCCACTACCATGGAATTTTTGGATGAGGCATATTTTACTAAAGATTTGAGGAGTGGAATCGGGAAATTACAGCCTAATACAAAATTGTGTTTTCTTGAGTCCGCACTCAGATACCACTGTTCTTGCGATGCACTGAGCAGCCATCCCTGCAGGAAATGTCTTGCTGGCTGTGTCCTTTTGCAAGTCCCTCTTCCAACCATGGGGCTCAGGTGCACCCATGCTGTTTCTCGCCCCTCTTTCTGTCATGCTTAATATGGAATCTTTCTCCCTTTTTCTTGTTACTTGTACTCTTGATATTTTTTCCCACAGAGATCAATTTAGCATTTTCACTACCCCTAAATTAGGCTTCTGGCCTATTTTTTCCTATCCCAAAATACAATAAGGTCCCCAGCCAACCCGAAGACCATCTAACTTGTTCTCTCTCAGCAATTCAAAGTCTGCAGAAGCTTTAGAATTCAAGTTTTGTTTGTATTTCTTAACATATCCACCCAGCTGAAATTTCAGGCAGGACTATCAGCCACTTGCCTCCTCAAACACCATTACTGCCCTCCCTCCTCTCCCTAAGCAGACTGGAGTGAGGAGGAGTGTGGGTGAGGGAGCTCAGCTTCTTCCTGCGTGAGTCTGTGTTTCAGTACCTCTCGTTAGAGCATTCCCAGACTCTTGAGCCATTCTTGGCAACACACCCTTTTCAGAACCTTTTTTTTTTTTTTTTGCCTAAGACTGCTGCCCAAGAAAGAATCTGTAATGGGGCCATGAGGTCCAAGGCAGACCAACAGCATTCACCACTACACTTCATCATGCATGTCATGCTGGGAGGGGCCAGTGGATTTACAACCTGATCTCTTCTGAGAAGCTGACAGCCTGGCTGTGAATAACTGAGACCATTCTCTAACCTTCTTCATAAGAAACGTGCAGGTCTGAAGCAATTTTATTTTAAAGACTAAGTAAAATTCAGGACATTCTAATGGTGCAGCCACTATTAAGTATTCATTTGTTCAACAATTCAAGTCCTACGTGATCTGAGTTCAGAACAGAGTAATCCAGGTCGGTTTCTATCCCAGAAATAAGAGGAGATTTGTACTGCCATAGATAAAGGATGTATTACAAAGTCATAAAAATTGAGATGGTGCAGAGCTGACACCAGTTAGGAGGGATAGATGAAGGAAACAGAACAAAAACCCAGAAACAGAGCCAAGAATATAGTGAATGGTATGTGGTCCAAGTGCAAATTCAAATCATCAGGAAAAGGATAGAGTATCCAATAAGTGGTCCTGGAAAAGTTGTAAATGATGTTGGAGAAAAAAATATTTGGAGTTTCTTCTCATAATACTCACCACAAAATAAATCCTTCATGGGCTGAATAGTTATAATGAAAATAAATAAATAAATATCAGTAAATGTTTTTGTGATTTTGGAATGGAGAAGGTCCTTCTAAGTATAATATGATAGAAGCCATAAAGAGTTCTTCCCAAATTAGGAAAGACAATATGAACACCCCAATATACAATTGGGTAAATTATACAAGCAGTCAGTTCACAAAAAAAGAAATGAAAATGATGAAAAAGCGTAATTATTGACATGGTTTGGCTGTGTCCCCACTCAAATTTCATCTTGAATTCCCATGTGTTGTGAAAAGGACCCAGTGGGAGGTAATTGAATCATGGGAGCAGGTCTTTCCCATGCTGTTCTTGTGATAGTGAATAAGTCTCATGGGATCTGATCATTTTAAAAAGAGGAGTTTCCCTGCACAAGTTTTTCTCTTGTCTGCCACCGTGTGAGACGTGCCTTTCACCTGCCACCGTGATTTTGAGGCCTCCCCAGCCACATGGAACTGTAAGTCTAATAAAACTCTTTCTTTCGGAAATTGCCCAGTCTCAGGTATGTCTTTATCTGCAGCATGAAAACAGACTAATACAATTATAAGATTTTAATTTACAATGAGTTAAGAATTATAATTAGAGGACCATGTGTGACCTATCATGTTGGCAAACACTATGATACTTGATAATACCCAGTGCAACTGTGCAAATGAAAAGGTAATCTCATAAACTGGTACAGATTGGCACATATTTTCTGGAAATTGACTGTATATATCAAACTTTTTAAAAACCCTTTAACTTAGTTCTGGTGACTTTAATCTTGGGAAATAAAAATGGGAGCAACAACACATATTTGAATATATTAATTAAAGTATCACTTAAGTATTAGAATATTGTAAATAACTCAAATGTACCAAATAGAAGAAATAGAAGACTACCTAAATAACTATGGTACCTCCATGCAATAGAACATTATCGCAGCTATTAAAAAGTTTGTTATAGAAATATTTATTGACATAAAAAGATGATTGTGACATAGTGTTGTTTTTAAAGTAATCTAACAGTGTGCTTATGTGTGTACAAATATGAGTGTGTGTAGGAAGATATCAGGAAGATATAGGAAGGTATCAATCCATTTTCTCAGAATTTATTTCTAGGTGACATGATTAGAAAAACCTTTGAAGTTTTTTTCAATGCCTGTCTGTATTTTCAAATCGACAATGAGTATATAGTACTTGTAGTGAGAAACCTATCTATTAAAGAAGAAATAGGTAAGAAAAGCTCAGGCACTCTCATTCAAGCAGATGCTGGGCCAATTTCTGTGGAGGATGCTGTCAAGAGGGCTTCTTGCTGGATGAGGGGGACAAGTATGGTGAGAATTCTAATGTTTTTTGAAACCCGAGATGATATTTTTCTATGAAGTATTTCCTTGGTGCCGATTTTGTGATGAAAATAGAGGAGCACCACATGGGCTCTGCATATAAGGAACATTTAATCTAATCAAGCAGATGAAATAGTCATATATAAAAAGTAACCTGAAGAACAACACAACGAAATTCTGACTTGTGCAATTTGAGCAGAGACTGCAGTAAGAATTGGCTTCACTCCCTGTCTTGTTCATGGGTAGGTGTCAGTGTGGCCTTCCCACTGAGGAGCTGCCCCAGGGAAATTGATTCCACCAGGAGGCAGCCGTGTTTGAGCATGGGGATCCTGTGACTCCAGTTCTTCCATGAATTAAATATGTGCGCTTGAGCATCTGCCTTGATGGCTCACCCCATTGCGAGACAGGGTGACTCTGGGACATTCCTGCTCAAGGCTTGTATCTGGATGCAGTTGATGGAGGCCTTGTCCTGGCCTGTCTCTAAAGAGCAGAAAGATGGGACATGTACTCGTGTCGCTATAACCCAGGGTAGACTGGGTGATGTGTCAGAAAGGTACAGAGGGCTTCATATCCCCTATCCTTTCAACCAGACACACAGACAGCTTCCTTTGGCCCTTGGCCCCATTTAACGACTGCTCTCTCCCCTCCTTTTCATGGCCAAGTGTGTTGAGAATGGAGTCTACACCCACTGCCTCCACTTCCTCACTTCCCACTTGACTCACCTGGTCCATCATCACTTTCTCTGACGATGCCACTAAAATTGAATTTGCCCTGGGTCTCTGATGTCCAAAAACAGAGATCAAGTTCCCACCCTCACGAAGGCAGGCTCTACCTGCCCCTGGAGTCTCTCTCCCCCTGCTCCTCCCTCTCCCCTCCAGCCTCTCCCCTGGTGTTGCCCCCACCCCCCAGGATGTGAACCTCCTCTCTTCTCATAGCCATCTTGCATCCGCTTGTCTTCTTATGGTTTTTGGACACATGAGGACTCCCAAATCTAATACCAGCCCAAATCCAGATCCAGACATGTAACTGCTGGCCCTCAAGGTCAACATGTCCAAAAGACAATCTACCAACTCCCCCCGACAAGCTTGTTCCTCTTCCCTGGGTCCCCACACTAGTGACAGTCACCTTCACTCCCCAATTCACCCAGGCCAGAAATTCAGGTAAATTCTGCCATCCACAGCCAAGTCCACTAGCTCTTCCTGCAAGCCACAGTGCTTCCTGAATCTCTCCCCTCCTATCATCCATCCGTCCTGCCACAGCCCTCACTTAGGCCAGCGCCACTTCCTGCCAGGTCCACAGAGCACCCCAAAGGCTCACTGCCTCCGGGCTTTCCCACCTCCATCCACTTGCTCCACTACTGCCAGAGCACAAGCATCTGACCGTGTTCATTCTCTGTTTAAAACCACTTCATGGTTTTCCACCAACTTCAGAATAAATCACAACTCTCCAGCCTATCATAAAAGGCCCTTTGTGATTTGCTTCATCTTCCTTTCTAGCCAAGTCTTCTGGCACTTCCTCACACAGCCATGTGCTGTTCAGTTCAAATGGCATCTTAGTACCTGCCTCATGCCAGGCTCCTTCCCCATGCCTTTGCACTTGCTCCCTCCCCTCCCGATAGTGCCCACCTCACCTGCCTACCTCCTACTTGTATATCAGGGCTTAGCCATGCAATTCCTCCTCCAGGAAGCTTCCCTGACCAGCTTGGTTGAATATCTCACCAACGCATTATACACTAACACACATGCACAAAACACTGGACCATTGTATTTAGGTTTATTTTTAATTTTTACATTGTATCTATATTTGAAAAAGGCTCACTCATGCCCTTCCTCAATGTCTCTACTCCCCTTGAAGAGGTAACCACTGCCCGCCACTTCCCATGACACACTCTTTGGCACTACTGCCCTGCAGACTGTGAGCTCCAGAAGAAGAAAACAACTGGAACTCTCCTCAGTGGCCGCAGCCCCTAGCACAGGACTAGATATAGAATAGGTGCTGAATAAATCTTTACTGAATTTATCGATTAACCAGTTGCAATTTTTGCCTCCTCCAAGAGAACTTTCAAAGATCTTTGGAATTTGGCTGTAACATCCAGATGTGAGTCAACCAAGAAATACATGAGTATTGCTTTCTTTTACTGTCGAGAAGCCACATTGACCTGCAATTTTTTTTTCCAGGAAGTAAAAAGTCAAGAATCTAGCACCATGGTGTGAGAAGGAGAGAGAGCCTGAGGGATGTTTGAGAAAGAGCAGGAGGAACGAGGCTGCTCAGCTAGTGTCAAATGAGAGATGGCCTCAGAAGCCCTCAATGCAAAGGGGGCTCTGGGGAACCGCAGGTTCATGGTCACCTTGCATTTGCAGGACCATCCCAGAAGGTTTGCAGATTCAGGTTTGCTTGTGACATAGGATAAAGTGCGAAAGCTACGTGACCACAGGTTATTCACTGGGTTTAAGGAAGAACTGCATCAGTCGCAACTACCAGCATCAGAAGTCTCAATGCCAGTGATTCTCATCCCCAGCTGCACAGGGGTATCACCTAGGGAGCTTCTAGATCTCTGGAGCCCAAAGCTGCACTGCAGGCCAATTAAATCAGAAGCTCTAGAGTGAGATCTACACATTGGAATTTTTAAAGGCTCCCCAGGCAATTCCAATGTGTAACCAAGACCAAGAGCTGTGTGCTTCCAATTGAACATACACAGAAATTACTGGGTAGTCTTGTTAAAATGCATATTCTGATTCTGTCCCTGGGGTGGAGCCTGAGAGTCTGAATCTCTAATAAGCTTCCAAGGGTCACTGATGTAGCTCAGCTTTAGAAGCAGTGAGCAGCATGTCACAAGGGGTATTCAAGAAGATTCTGAATGATTATGTGGTATGGATATTGCAAAGAATGGTAATGCATTGGATCGGGGTTGGGATTCTATCAGTGCTCTTTGACCTCTTTGTAACAGCTGAAATTTTCTACCCACCCACCCCTGAACAATATCATCCACAGAAAGTCAATATATAAACCCAGCAAAGCAGAGCTATCTCATTAGAATAAAGATGGAGAACCCAGCGCTGTGCCCTCTTGGCCGCCTTCTTCCCCTACCTTAAGGCACCCAGAGTCTCCACCAAGTACACTATGACGACACCTAGTTATTATTTAATAAACCTATCAACCTTGATTTCAAATCCTGAGGATTATTTCAGAAACTGAAACTATTCTTGCTTTTGACAATGATCCCAGCTAGTGGGACATAAGGAAACCTAGATTAGTGAGCACCAAGATATTATGGCATTAAGGACAAGGGAATCTGCAGGATTTGAGGCTACATGGTCTGCATTCAGCAAGCTTATCCTGTAAAATGTGTCAAGCCTCATTCACTGCTTACAGGGATGAACAAAGGCATGAAGTTGTTGCTTGAGCCTTCCTTCTGAAAGTTCTGGTGAGTCCACCAGCAGGATTTAATGATCAAAATCATTGTGCTGGGTTCTCTCATGTCTATGACAACCCAGCACGTATCTCACCACGTGGAGGCCAGCCAGTCTCTTCTGTTGCTGCCTCTTGCTGTTGCTGTTATGCTCACTTATAGTGTAGCCTTAACCCCAGATCTCTTCTCCCAAGGCAGATATTAATTCTGAGAGCTGATAAAATCCTAACTGGCAGAAATCTAGAAAATAGTAGAATGAAAGCCAAAACAAGCATGGAGCCAAACAAAATAAGATTGCGCTGGCTTATTGATCAGCTCTCCAAAATAATGATTTTGACAAATATACACATATAAATAGACGTATCTCCAGTTAATTACAAGATATGATAAAAAATATATATATATATATGCTTTTCTAAAAAGACATCAAGGTAAAAAAAAGTATTGAATTTTATATTTTCTAATAATGGAATTTCATTGATTTGACCTACATTCATTTATAATTTTTGATAAGTTGGACACTGTTTGGATTGAGCATTTGTAATTTCTATGTAAATGGGGTTTATCTGAGCAATATTTAGAAGGATGTGTTTAACCTTTTATCTCATCCAAGAATCAAATCTGCCTTTTATTTTTCAGTGAGGATGTGGCACGGGGAGGGTGTAGTTGTCAAGCGCCTGGGGGGAGCAAAAGACTGCGAATCTGGAAACCTAGAATGCCAGCTTAGCTCAATTTTTCTTACATAATTTGTTACTAAATTTTACTGTGATAAAATGTGCATAACAAAATTTGCCATTTTATAGTGTACAATTCAGTGACATTAAGTAAATTCACGAGGTTGTACAACCATCACTACTATCCATTTCCAGAGCTACTTCTTTATTTCAACCTTTCTGTAACAGCTGAAATTTTCTAGCCACCCACCGCTGAACAAAATCATCCACATCTTTGTCTCAAACAGATTCTGTACCCATTAGACAATGGCTCCCATCTCCTCCCTCCAAATGCTGGTAAACCTCTCATCTACTTTCTGTCTCCATGAGTTTGCCTATGCTGTATAGATCATATAAATGGAACCTGGCAATGCTTTTCCTTTTGTGTCTGGCTTATTCAGTTAGCAGAATGTTTGCAGGCTTCATCCATGTTGTCACACATGTCATCACGTCCTTCTTTTTTTTAAGGTTGAGTGATATTCCATTGCATGTAGAAGCCACGTTTTGTTTGTCCATTCATCTATTGGTGGGCATTTGGGTTGCTTCCACCTTTTAGCTGTAGTGAATGGTGTTGTGTGCAGATTCAAGCTAACACGGTGAAACCCCATCTCTACTAAAAAATACAAAAAAAACTAGCCGGGCGAGGTGGTGGGCACCTGTAGTCCCAGCTACTCAGGAGGCTGAGGGAGGAGAATGGCTTAAACCTGGGAGGCGGAGCTTGCAGTGAGCTGAGATCCGGCCACTGCACTCCAGCCTGGGTGACAGAGCGAGACTCCGTCTCAAAAAAAAAAAATAATGTCTGTTTGAGTCCTGGCTTTCAATTTTTGGTGTCTATACCTAAAAATAGAATTGCTGGATCCTATTTCTATGCTGTATTTAATTATCCCTATTGGAACATGGAAAAACCAATGCTCCTGACTGTAACACCTTTTAGCTGAAATTAAGCCCATATTTTTTGTTGTTTTCAAATAAATAACAATTACTGTTGCTTCTTTAAAAAGGGAAGGATTTTTAAAAGACTGATAAATTATGTTTATGTATTTATCTTTGCATGTTCATAATGATCTGATCTGTGATTTCACAAACGGTAAGAGCAGATTGTATTTTGTATTCAGGTATGGTGCGGCCAACAGATCAGGACATGGTTGCCACTGAAAGACACTTTATTACTCACAGTTCCCAAGCTAAAGGACCATGGCCCCACACCAAGCCAAGCTACACAGGAAAGACTTTATTGGGGTTTTCTCAGGAAGGAGCAGGCAAGGCCAGGTAAACAGGTTTAAGATTGGCTGGTTTGAATGACTTCAGTAGGCTCCGGGGTGTAGGAGCTGCCCCTAGTTGTCTGACGCCTGCCTTTGGGTGATTAGGGCAGGAAAATAGTGTCCTATGTTGTAAGAGCCCAAGAAAGCAAGCAAGTGGAAGTGTGGGCTGTGTTGCCCAAGAAAGCAAGCAAGTGGAAGTATGGGCTGTGTTTCGGTTAGTTTGCATATGAAAGGCATCCAAGTGGAAAATTGTTTGTTTTCTCAAAGAATTAGCTCTGCCTGAAAGAGTCAGTCCCTCCCTGAGCTGCAGGGACCCAGATGCCAAAGCCTCAGATACAGAACCAGAAAACACAGTTAATACACACTTTAATAAAGTCATTAAATCACGGACAACAATGGAGTCCCAATAGGCTTGCATACCTAGGGTCTGAAAGAGTTCTCGGTGCTAGCTGTCTATTAGAATAACTTGGGGGCAGTTTCTAAAATGTAATTTCCTGCTCCCACCCGCAAGCCAATTGAATAAATACCTTTGGGCACTGATCATTTTAAAAGTTTTCCTGGTGATTCTCTTGTGCATTTGGGGTTGAGAACCATTGGCCTAAGACAATGTTTCTCAAAGTCTGAATGACAAACAGCAACATCAGCATCTTTTGAGAACTTGTTAGAAATGCACATTCTCAGGCCCACCCTAGCCCTGCTGAGGCAGAAACTGTGGATGGAACCCAGCCCTGTGGGATTGTAGAAGCCCTCCAGGTGATTCTGAAGCCCACTCGAGTTTGAGGGCCACTGGTCCAGGGTAAGGAGCATCAACGAGTTGACCATAGTGTCCCTCCCATCACACTCCGACCCAATCTCGCTCAGTGCCCTGCAGCAATGTCTCAGCAAAGCTCAGCTGACATGTTTTGGTCACAAACGATTAGTCTGCATGAGGCAGGGCTGTTCTTTCAGGTAGGGAGAGGTAGGAGAAGTCAGTGCAATTTGGAGGTTTTCAGGTTCTCCCCACCCCTGTAGTCTCCAAACATTTTGCTTCCAAGCAATGCCATTACAGCAACCAGGAGGGACTGAGATCAGCTAGGAAACACAATACGTAATCCCTGCCATGGTGGCTGGAGAGCCCTGAGGCTCCCACAGGAGGTAACAATTCAGAGGGCTTTGAAACTGGAGCAGCCTGTCTGCACAGAACACATGCACTCATACCTTGCTTGGTGCAATCTGTGATTTGTCACTTAAGCACTCTTCAAGTATCTTCAAATGCAAATTTGATATGCAGAGGGACTGAATAAGTAGCAAAAACTATGGGGCTTTACAAAAAAGCAAACAGAGTATCTACAAAGGAGAAATTGAGTGAATAAGTGGGTGTTCCTCATTGGAAGAAAATCATTGCATAAAATAAGCATGAATGGTAAACACAGTGGAAGAAAAAAATCATTGTGTGGCTTTTCTCCATTGACAAGAAGCTGGTTTTCTGACATCACAGACCTGAATTCTAATCTCAGCTCCTTACCAGCTGTGAATTTGGGAAAATTAATTAAATTCTAAATTTAATTAATTTCATCGTCTAAAAAATGGGATTGATAGTACCTACCCAATCATTTGCTTAAGGATTAAATAAGATAATGCTAGTAAAATGCTTGGCTTTGTGCTTTTCATCAACACTCGAATTTAACTACCATTTCTGCTATTAATACTATCATTAGCATTGTTATTTGCACAGTGACCTAGAGTAAAGTGCCCCCAAATATTAGCTGTTCTTCCTAGTATTATTATTATTATTAGGAATTCTGAGTATCTCCGTTATACTCACATCTAAGAAAAGGGCTGTAACTAACCAGACAAACCAAGGACCCCCAACCCCCGAGAAAAAATACGTTTTCCCAAAATTCAAAAACCTTATTTAAGTCTTCTACTTAAAAGAAGCCTTCCCTTTAACAGAAAAGGATAAATTGTGCTGCTGTAACAAACTTCAACATCTCAGAGGCTGAACACCACAAAGGTTTATTTCTTGCTCATGTCCCAGTCAACTGTGAGTCAGCTGGCATCTGTCCTCCGAAGGGTAATTCAGGGACCCACGCAGCTTCTATCTGAAGATATATTCTTAAAGCCCCAGCTTAGAAATGGCTTATGCTATGTGGCTTTCACCCACCCACTAATCCTAGTTCTAGGATTAGTCTTATCTCTCTCATTCAAGCTAATTATTCTGATACAGATAAATCCACTTATCACATAGCATGAACTGGACCTTATCAGCCATCATGGTAGTTCTCAACTGAATGTACTAGTTGGTGTACAACCCTGTACTAAATTGAGCATAAGTGTAGTCTGGCAGGCATGAATTGAGTGGTATAATTACCTCCTTCATTTAGAGACTGTAGTTCTATTAATATAGCCTGAGTTTCCATTTTTTGTGGGGGCGGGGCAAATGATATTGAACTGATCATCAACTGAATTTGCCATGGGTATACAACAGATTCAGTGCCCTGTCATCAATGTTTTCTTTTCTTTTTTTTTTCAATCTGAACAGGAGTATTCATTATGGAAAAAATTCACAAGAAAAACATAAATTGAAAAGATTTGTTTTCTGTAGTGTATTCATTAGTATCACCTATCCACCCTATGCAGGTGACAAGTCTCCCTGGAGTGTGCTTTACAGCCCGAGTTTATTAATGGCAAATGCTGAGAAAGGTAGCTGCCAAGCCTTGACTGCCCCTGCAATAACAATAACAAACAAAAAAAAACTAAAACGATAAGTATCTTATACTGACCTTTCCTGTTTACCTTGCCGTAGGTACCACATCTGTGTAACTGTGCTGATCTACTTCCTCCCCCTGCTGGTGATTGGCTATGCATACACCGTAGTGGGAATCACACTATGGGCCAGTGAGATCCCCGGGGACTCCTCTGACCGCTACCATGAGCAAGTCTCTGCCAAGCGCAAGGTGAGCAGGGGGCAGGCAGAACCAACCCACCCTGGCACAGACAACAGGCTGTCCAGAAGGGACGGTACACTTGTGAGCCCCAGAAGCAGCAAGCACAAGATATCCCTAGGTCTGGGGAACAACAGAGAGGAGAGGAATCTTTCTTCAGTGTCTTTGGAACCCAGATCTGGCTGGACAGGCATGAGCCACCTCGCTTGCTCTTTAAGAGTAATTGCAACCTGTTGATCCATTAAAACACACACACTTAAATAAAAAATCAGCGAAGAGTGATTTGGTCCTCTTTTTATTATTTATTTAAAGTTTGACAAGATAACACGTTCACGTGGTTCAAACATCAAAAAGCATGCAAAGGAACAAAATTATAGTGATGAAGAATGGATCAGGGGTTGCCAGGAGTCAGTGTTTGCGGGGGCTTGGGAGGAGTGGCCTACAAAGTAAGAGCATGAGTGAGTTTCTTTGCAGTGATGGAGCAGCTCTGTATCCTGACTGTGCTTGTGTTCTCATCTATACCTCTGATGAAATTTCATAAATCTATACACCAAAAAAAGAGTGCATGTAAAAACTGGCAAAACCCAAATATAGTCAGTAGTTTGATGAATGGTCAGTGTCCTGGTTTTGATAATGTGGGATGGTTATGTAACACGATATCATTGCAGGAGGCTAGTTGAAGAGTACCTGGAATTGCCTTGCACTACTTTTGCAACTTCTTGAGGGCCTTCAATTAGTTCAGAATGAAATATTTAAAAAAACTTAATTCTTGGCCAGGCGCGGTGGCTCAAGCCTGTAATCCCAGCACTTTGGGAGGCTGAGACGGGCGGATCACGAGGTCAGGAGATTGAGACCATCCTGGCTAACATGGTGAAACCTTCTCTCTCCAAAAAAATACAAAAAAACTAGCCGGGCGAGGTGGCGGGTGACTGTAGTCCCAGCTACTCGGGAGGCTGAGGCAGGAGAATGACGGGAACCCGGGAGGTGGAGCTTGCAGTGAGCTGAGATCTGGCCACTGCACTCCAGCCTGGGTGACAGAGCGGGACTCCGTCTCAAAAAAAAAAAAAATTAATTAATTCTTATCATGGGAAGCCTCTCTCCCTTCTAGATCTGCCATCTACCCAGGTCCCAAGCTTGCACACACATGCACACATGGACACACACAGATATGCATACAATGGTAACCATTGTTATTTGTTTCTTAACCCTTCTAGATATTGGCATTTATAAGCAAGTAAATATATATTATTTTCTCTTCTTTTTTACACAAATAGTAAATACACGCAGTTCTCACTTGTTTCACTTAAAATTGACAAGATCTTTGAAAGTCAGTATATAAAGAGCTTTCTCATTCCTTTTTTTATTCTTTGGTACCTCTTTGCATAGTATTCTCTGTTGGTATTTCTCTGCATAGCATTATATGAATGCTGTAGAGTTCTTTGCTAAAGATGTCTTGGGAAGGGGTTATATCGCCTGGTGTCTTAGTCCATTTGGGCTGCTATAACAAAATGCCTTTGACTGGGAGCTTATAAACAATAGAAATTGATTTCTCACAGCTCTAGTGGCTGGAAGGCCCAAGATCAAAGCACAGACAGATTTGGTATTTCAGGAGGACCTGCTTTCTGGTTCATGGATGGCACTTTCTATGTCCTCAGATGGTGGAAGGGGAGAGGGGTCTCTCTCGGTCCTATTTTATAAGGGCACTAATTTAATTGATGAGGGCTCTGACTTGAAGACCTAATTGGTTCCCAAAGGCCACCTGCTAATGCCATCACCTTAGGGGTTAGGATTTCAACATATAAATTTGAAGCGACACAAACATTCAGATCATAGTATCCAGTATTCACAAAACCTTTTTTTAAATCGCTTTTAAACAGCTGGCACTCCCTGACTGCAGCTAGTCAAATCTTTTCCCTTCTCCTTCCCTCCCCCTCAGTCTCCAAACCAAGCAGCTTGCCCTAGCTCACTATGTCTCCCCTTGTCCCACCCCTCCTGCTGTGCCCACCCACCCAGCCTGCTGCCCCAGGCCTTTCCCTCCTGAACAACCTTTCACGTTTGCTCATTAATTTGTCTCCCTGGGCTCCTCCAGTCATGAAGAATAATGTAACACAGTAGTCCCCAAAGGTGAGCATGCATCAGAAGCATCTGAAAGGTTTGTCACACTCAGAATTTGGGTTCCTATCCCCAGAGTTTCTGATTCAGTAAGTCTGAAATAGGGTCCAAGTATTTGCATTTCTAACAAGTTCCCAGGGGATGGTGATGATGCCGGTTCTGGGACCACACTTGAGAACAGCTGACATAACCAAAGTCCTGTAGCACCACGTAGTAAGGATCCTTTCTCCTCCCTGAAGGGGCTTCTTTTAAATACTTTCTGCTTTATCCCATACTGTGCACAGTGAGGGCATGGGAGGAAAAAGGAAGCAGCCATGAGAGAGAGGGGGATGTGCTGGTGGTCTCACCTGTCTCACCCTCTTGCCAGGTGGTCAAAATGATGATCGTCGTGGTGTGCACCTTCGCCATCTGCTGGCTGCCCTTCCACATCTTCTTCCTCCTGCCCTACATCAACCCGGATCTCTACCTGAAGAAGTTTATCCAGCAGGTCTACCTGGCCATCATGTGGTTGGCCATGAGCTCCACTATGTACAACCCCATCATCTACTGCTGCCTCAATGACAGGTGAGAATCCCAACCTCATGAGCTCTCCAGGGGCCACAAGACCATCTACCTCATCCTAAATGAGTAAACCCAGCTGTGAGACAAGAGGGACAAGCGGGGACTGCAGCTAACTTGTCATCACACAACTCAGCCTGGCTGATTATCACCATCCAGGAATGGGAGCCCAGAGTGCACTGATTTTCTTTTTTTCTTTTCCAAGGGGAACCAGAAATCCATATTATTGTCCAAACTCTTCTGATTTATAAATACTGGCAACTAGTGAGGGAATTAAAAACTTCCGTGGTTAATGCATTGTAAGGCAGGTCTGCAAACTGGATCCAGGCTCCAGGCCGTGGTGTGTGAGTTTGTTCACTCTGCTCTGTGGATCCAGTACACAGTGGGCTACGCATGCAGAAAGAGAATTCCATCCCCACACAGAGCACATTGGCCTTCTCTGATCTCTCACTGTCTTCTTCCCATTCCATCTTATGATATGAGCAGCTTTACCCACTTTCTTCCAGCAGTTCCAGCAGGACAAGGTAAGGCAAAAAGGAGTTGTGACCCCAGAGGCCTGATTCCTGCCCTCACTTAGTCAAACAGGTTGGGGAGAGCCATCCTGCAGCAGAAGCCAACGTCAGAGAAGTAACAGAAGGCAGAGCCCATCAGGAATGGTGGTCAGTGGTAGGGAATTCACCATGGGGTGCAGAGGGCTCCCAAAAGCAGTCTGGGACACACAATGGCTGCAGCACAGTCTGTCATCCAGAGAACCACCAGCCTCTGGGTGAGGAAGGAGGAGGGAGAGGAAGGAGAAGAATAAAATGCTTGTTACCATCTTTATATCCATCAGTTCTCAGCCTGTAAGGTGCCTTCTGTGAATTAGACACTCAGGCACTAGGAATTGGGGGAAAGACCTTCTCTTCAATTTGTCCAAAGGGTCTCTGTTAGTCTAACTCACAGATTCACCCTTATTTCTAAGAGTTTCATGACTCGCCTGCACTTTTTTTTAGGTTAAATCTAGCAGCATATCTTTAAGTAAAGGTTAATTCTTCCTATTTAACAACCGGAGAAACTGAGGCACCCTGAAGGAACATGATTGGCAGAAAGTCCTCCTTCAGTCAATGGGCTACTTGAGGGGAAACTCTGAATCTTGATATGGGGTTTTACCACCCAGTAACTAGCACAGTGCTGTGCACATAGTAAACACTTAGTGAATGCGTTTCGTTAATGTAGAATTGACCCAATAGTCTGCTGACCCCTTGGAGGGGAGATAGCATGGTTCAGGGCCACCCCCAGTAAAGACATATTTCACATAAAGATTGTTCCAGTGACGGATTTTTTTCTAGTCTTGGATTTGACCTTGTTGACTGACCCTTAAGCCTTTTTGGCCTCAGCATCTCCAGCTGTGAGTTAATTTTAAAAACAGTAACAGAATCACACTTGGGTATGTCCATGTGTTAACAAGCTGATGCAATGGTGGGCAACCCTCTGAGCAGGCCATCCCAAAGGGTCACCTCTTCATCTGCTCACTCTCCAGGTTCCGTCTGGGCTTCAAGCATGCCTTCCGGTGCTGCCCCTTCATCAGCGCCGGCGACTATGAGGGGCTGGAAATGAAATCAACCCGCTATCTCCAGACCCAGGGCAGTGTTTACAAAGTCAGCCGCCTGGAGACCACCATCTCCACAGTGGTGGGGGCCCATGAGGAGGAGCCAGAGGACGGCCCCAAGGCCACACCTTCATCCCTGGACCTGACCTCCAACTGCTCTTCACGAAGCGACTCCAAAACCATGACAGAGAGCTTCAGCTTCTCCTCCAATGTGGTCTCCTAGGCCACAGGGCCTTTGGCAGATGCAGCCCCCACTGCCTTTGTCCTGCCTCCCTTCATGCATGGAAATGCCCTTCATCTGGAACCATCAGAAACACCCTCACATTGGGGCTTGCAAAAAGGGTCAGTATGGCTTAGCGAAAACGTTTCAGCCTCACGTCAAAAAAATCTCAGTTCTTCCCTATCTTTGCCACCCTCATGCTGTGTGACTCAAACCAAGTCACTGAACTCTGCTAAGCCTGTAAAATAAAAGGTTGGACCAGCTTTTCCCAAAAGCCCATTCATTCCATGATTCTGGAATTGACTTTGGCTGCATGCGAGTGCTCATTTCAGGATGAATTCTGCAGCACAGCTGCAGACCCGGAAGACTCATTTTCCTGGAGCCCTGTGTTACTTCAATAAAGTTATTTCACATTAGCCTCCTGCAGCTGGAGGCTCCCATCACCCCAGCCTACACTTGACAGGATGAACAAAAGAAGGCACCACATAACATCTAAATGAAAAATTTAGCCCTGTCTTCTAAGCATCTGTGAAAAGAAACATATGTATTCCCCTTTTTGGCATCTCAGTATTTCAGTGCATTTACACATCATGAGATTGAGAACCTCGAGCTTCCACATTATGTCCCCAGTGACTGTCCTGAGCAGCCGACGCAAGCAGAATATGTCCACTGATACCTGCTAATGTCTCTTACAGACCAGGAATTGGTAGACTTGCACTACATTTAATGTGTAGCTGACCCTCTTTTCCTACTTATAAACAAGGGGGCTGAGTTAGATCATCTAACTGTTCCTTTGAATCTTAACATCATATGGTTCAAGGTTGTATGGGGGTTTTTTTTGTTTGTTTTGCCAAAAAATAAAATAAAATAAAATAGGAGCAGTGAGTTCCATAAATAATACCCAGTTCCTGGAGATGTAGCAACTGCTAAGGCCATCTGTAACTATCCATCTCAGACATTCTCCGATTTGTCTTAAAATCCTGAGTACATTCCTTCTCCTGGAAAGTTTTGGCTTTTGACAGAGCAGAGGACTTCATGCCAAAGCCTACATCCATCCAGTTTTAGCAGGTTGAATTCCACAGCTGCAGAACACTGTCAGAGAAGACAAACACGGGCTTCCTGCTTTGACCTTTTGGGTATTTTAGGGTGGGGGCCCTAACTTTGATTCTTAATTTTACACTCGCATCGTGCTCATATGTGCGACAAGCAAGAAGGCTGCACTTTGCAGCTGCACTTCTGGGAAGAGAGCATCTTGCATCTTCCGTTCAGACTCTCTGAATGTCTCCTCCCTGCCCCATGGCTTTGCCAGCTTCCTGTCTCTACAAGATAGAATGACTCATCAACCCTAAAGGACACTCAGTCTTCCAAGAGCCATGAACTGAATGCTTTGAATCCCAATTCTGATTTAGAGTTTCCAGAAGATGAGCACGCAGTTTTCTTTTTCTGTCTCCCAGATCTGTGTTTTGCCCAGATATGGCTGGAAGCAGAAGCTTCATGTAACATCCATGAATGTCTTCCTGGTAGTTTACATAATGGGTGCACATGTGCCACATCCATAGCATTAAGGGGAGAACAATGCACTGTTTACAGCCTTTGCCAGCCCTGATGGCTCTAATTCTACCAGGGCATCCGCAGGCCTGGGGGAAGAAGCAATAGTATAAGCCAGAAAACCTCGAGAAGCACATTCTCCAAAGCAGCGTAGAAAGTATTAAATAAACTAAGTGAAGCCAGATCATTGCAGATATGTAAATGGAAGACAAAATTTAGCAGCAACAAAAGTTAGTGCCCTAAGCATTAGTCATACTTCCAAGAGACCCTTGCTGTGTATGGATTACTCACTTTGGAAGGATGTAAAGAGCTAAAGCGATTATGAGAAGCACCTAAGAAGACGGTGTCAAGAAGTTGGGGACATCCCATCCATGGAAGAGAAGGTTGGAGTTGAGCTCAACGAGGATTAACTGAGCGCCTGCTCTGGACTTTGCCCTGAGCTGGGGACACACAGCCCCTGCAGCTCTTGAGGAGCCCACCTTATTGGCCACCACTAACTCACTCACCAGTCCTGGTGGGTCCAAGCTGCCCAGCAGTCGTGGAGGCATCTGAGAGGACAGATTCTCCACAGCGTTCTAAAAACCCACGCTCAACATGGGCAGTCAAGCCAAAGACTGGGATCTTTGGAGAGCCTCTGGAATGAGAGTTCTCTGGGGTACTTACAAAGGGAGCTGTCAGTCATTCCAGGGGACCTAAAGGAATAAGGTTGAACAGCATCATCTCTGTGCATAGTAAAAGGGAATGTTGCGTGGTCCTGGGCAGTTTCCAATATGGCAAAGCATCCGCTTGCAGAGTGCCAGCAAGCCTTCCTCTGACCCAGTCTCCAATGTCCACTAACACAAAAATGTCATCATCTCCCACATGTGAGAAGCACCATGATTTGTACTGTGCATGGGTCACATTCTTATTCTAGAAATGCGTCACTCTGTGTTTATCTAAGTGTGTTTCCTTGGTGTAATGTCCAGTAGTAATAGGATATGAAATATCAAGGAACCATCTTTGTTATGTGACTTCCAAAATGTGAGATCTCATTGCTGTCACTGTGAATTTGTATTGTGCTGATCTCTTCCTCCTCCACCTCCTCCTCATGCTTTCTCAGGGAGGAGCCCTGATGTATATCATGAACTCACAGTTCCTAGACCACACTAATTGAGGAGGGGAGTGGGGAGCCTTTATGGGAGGAGCTAGAGAACAAGAGTCTTTCTCCTCCTTATGCCCCAGGAGAATACTAAGAGATAAGGACAGAGTGGAATCCTGGGGAAAGGGAACTCAGGAGCTGACCTCATTGGCCTAATTTGTGGGGAGAAGAGTATAAGTGGAAAGGGGCCATTACTGAGGTTTCCACGTTTTCAAGCCTGGGCTCCTGGAAAGAATATCTATACAGAAATAAAGTATGTGTTTCACTCTCTCATGCCTCTGTCTCTTCTCTAGGGGTCCTAAACATCCTATAGGATGCTAAATGGGATGGTACTAGGAACCCTAATAACTTGCGTAGCTAGAAGGATGGAATCAATGTTCAGCAAACTCTTACCTCTGTGATGAAATGGGTTGGGAAGATGTGGGAACTGTGCTCAGGTTGAGATCTGGGAAGGGAGGTGGGATTATGTGAAATGACAGTGATGTTGCCTATGAAGAGAGCTGTGTCGGGATGCAGACACAACAATAGAGTTATAAGCACAAGAGTTTTCATAGGACAGGAGGTTGGGGGGAATAACATCTGAGAAAGACAATGGGGAAAGACAGCAGAAGTACTCAGGGACAGCCTTCAGACCACCATGCCAATCTGACACCCGGGAAAAAAGGGGTGGTTAGGAAGAGCCTTAGACTGTGGTGCAGCTCCCAGCCCAACACATGCAAAGATTGTCCAGAGATATTGCATGTTAGCAGAAATGGCCGGGCCTGATGCCCTGCCATGCTCAGCCACTGGCTGGGGCTCTCTGGGGAAAGTGCTCTGTGTTTGAACACCATGGTGGATGCCGAAGCCCTGCAGCTGGAGGCTGTCTGCCAACTGCCCTGCCATTCTTCCTCAAAGAGGATCTGAGCCATGTGCCTCCACAACTACCACCCAAACTTTGATCCAGCCCCCTGTGTTTGAAAACACATGTCAGGAAACTTGTGGCAGGCTTTGAAACATCGGTGATAATCCCTGCGAGCCCTGGCAATCTGTTTCATACACCTTGGGTTGCCTGTCCCCTGTGCCACCTCACCCCCAGCAGCTCCATCAAAAGAACAATAAGCAGCTGCTAACAGACTTGTAGTGCCAACAACTGCAAAGGCACTGAAAGAGGGAATTTTGAGAACATAGACTATCCAACACAGTTAGTATCAGAAACAAGCAATAAAGATGTTTTATTTAAATTGAGGCATCTTCAATGGGAGTACGTGGATAAGCTTTAAGGAATCTGCAAGTCCCCTCCAAGTCCCCCCTCCAGTCCCCCACAAATCATATGTAAAACATTGTGTGTGTTTAATAAGAGGTGCAATTAAAGCTGAATCTTCTCAAAAGAAATCATTCACCCTCTGTTCCCCAGGAGGAGGAGACAATTTAAATTGTTTATAAAAGAGTGGCAAGAACTGGAGACTTTCAGAGCGGCGAGAGGCAGATGAGCCCTGGGAGAACCAGAATGGTTGCTGGGAAGCTAGAAACAGCTTTGGAATAAAATCATAGCTCACCTCAGATACTCAGATGAGTTAAAGTTGTAGAATGTCATTTAAAATATTTGCGGCAGTAAAGACTCCAATTTCATAACGAAGGGGTATGCTCACTCTTCCCTTGTTAGCTGAGGGAATTCTGTGAATTGAAGAAATTACAAATCAAGAAATAACTCAGGATGCAGAGTGCAGACATTCCCATGCAGAGGCAAAGTCGTTTTCACTTATTCCTAGGCATGTGTGGCCTGCCTATGCAATGCAAGTGCTCAGCCTTGGGCACCACACCTGGCTCTAGTAATACTCTTTGATGGAGCTCCTGAGCTCAGAATCCAAGAGCAGTCTTTCAGTCATGGCTCCTAGCACAGTGGGTGTAGTGGGGACACACCAGGAATGTTCTCCTTCATCTTCAAAGGTGAAAGGAGCATCTGATTGTAGAAATTGCTTCCCTGAACCCCACAGGCAATGCTCTGAGACACTGTTCTTTATTTCTACCCAGTTCAGGAAAACAGAGGAAGAGGACAGAGGCCATGGAGCCTCATATCTCACAAGCACCAAATTCAGCATCAAGGAGTTGCCTACTTTGGTCTTGGCTTCTCTCTCAAGCACGGCAGCTTGCAAAGGGAAAAGACTGATAATTAGAAACAAATAACTAAACAATATCAGCAATG
The DNA here is from genome assembly GCF_000951035.1 of Colobus angolensis palliatus. Classification (NCBI taxonomy): domain Eukaryota; kingdom Metazoa; phylum Chordata; class Mammalia; order Primates; family Cercopithecidae; genus Colobus; species Colobus angolensis. Next base: position 1,308,819 of record NW_012115699.1, on the reverse strand, counting down.
ACATGAACCCTAAGGGCCAGCTGCCCTGTCACAGTCACTATCTGATGGCATGTTGGCTGTACATATTTTAGCAGCTGCAGAGATTATCATACAGATCAAAACTAGGCTTCCTACATTTTGTGTATCTCTCTCTCTCTCTTGCTCTCTCTTCCACCTTCCTTCCTTCCTTTCTTTCTTCTTTTTACTTCCAGTTTCTGTTCGTTTTCTACTCTTTCATCCAACACTCCTCCCATCCCTGGAAGCCCTCTCCTCCCAATGCTCTCTCTGCTGAAATCTCTAGGTTTTATCTCACTACTCTAGATACTTTACTGGTGTACTAATTAATAGAAGACTTGATATGTGTTATATTATAGATTGCAGCTTTGTGTCCCCCCACACCACAAATTCAAATGCTGAAACCATCACCCAGTGCGACGAGTCGAGGACTTTGAGAGGTAATTAGGTCATGAGGGAGGTGCCATCGTTATGGCATTAGCCCTTTATAAGAGACACAAGAGAGCTTGTATCTCTCTCTGCTCTCTGCCATAGGAAGGACAAGGTAAGAACATGGCCATCAGCAAAACTAGGAAGAATGCCCTGACCGGGAACTGACCATATTGACACAGTGACCTTGGACTTTTAGCTTCCAGAACTGTAGGAAATAAATCTCTATTCTTTATGCCACTCAGTCTGTGGCATTCTATTATAGCAGCCCCAGCTACCTAAGACAATGAGAACCTACCCATCCCTACTCACAAATTCCCCTTACCCATCTCTCCAAAGCCCCTCACCCATCATATGTAGTCACCCACCCACACTTTCCTTTTATTCCCTAACCCTCTCACCCACTTTCCCAAACTGAGATGGCTTTCACTGCAGGATGCCCAAGTTGGTCCCAACACTAAAAAGTAGCAGCTGAAAAGAAGGCACTACGGCTGTTCTACATCAGCATGCAGGACCTCAGAGCTCATCCCCAGCGATCACCACGGGCAGGCAGCCCTTGCCTTTCCTGTGTGCTCCCCTCATGCTGCAGAGCTCTTTGGCCTGGGTGTTCATCTGTATACTAAATGGGGTGGGAAAAGGCACACAGCACAAGATACCCCCAAGGTCCTTGCTTGATAGAAGAAAAAGGCACATGAATGAAAATAGAAATGTGTGCTCCCAAAAAGTTGGAAGCTCTGAAAATGGAAGAACAAAACTGCTTCCTTCTCTCTCCCCATTTCAAATGTTACAATAATTACTATAAAAAATAACAGGCATTACTCTGTAGATCTTGTGCCAATCACTGTATGTGCATTATCACATTTAATCCTCGTACTCCATGAAATCAGTATCATTGTCCTTAATTTAATTTGAGACCAATGGGGCATAGTTGAAATAATTTCTCTGAAATTTCATTGCCAGAAGTGAATCTCAGTGATGACCAATTCCAAAAGCCCAAAGTCTTAGGAAAGATCCTCGGCGGGGCGCGGTGCCTCAAGCCTGTAATCTCAGCACTTTGGGAGGCCGACATGGGCGGATCATGAGGTCAGGAGATCGAGACCATCCTGGCTAACACGGTGAAACCCCGTCTCTACTAAAAACACAAAATAATTAGCCAGGCGGGCGCCTGTAGTCCCAGCTACTCAGGAGGCTGAGGCAGGAGAATGGTGTAAACCCGGGAGGTGGAGCTTGCAGTGAGCTGAGATCCGGCCACTGCACTCCAGCCTGGGTGACAGAGCGAGACTCCGTCTCAAAAAAAGAAAAAAAGAAAGATCTTCTTCTGTCTCTTTTGTTTATCATATTCCTGGACCTCCATCCTTTTCTTAAAGATGCCCAACCCAGGCTGGCATGACCTCCCTACACACATTGTCAGGAAGCTAGTTGATGTGGTAGTATTTCAAGGAGCAGCAAGCTTCTATAACCCCATTAGATCATTGATTGGACAAATATTTCAAAGGGTAAATTGTCTTCACAGTCACTATAGTCATCCCTAAAATTAGGTAAGATGTACAGCCGTACTCTAACTATGATTTGAAGAGTGCTTGCCAAGATTTCCCGCTGAAATTCATCTTGGTACATTTAGTCTTGAGTGCACAAAATTCCCTAGATATGTATTTCCTTGGAGAATAAAGTCTTCTTTTAGAAAGACAAATGTCACTGGGCAGGATAATATCTCATGTTTACAACTAACAAGTTAGATATCCATGTCCTGCCCATAAGGCCAAACTCACCTAGATATTAGAATCAGGAGTGTGGAGTGGGACTGCTTGATTGCCTGAGAAAATGGTGCACAAGGGGAGGGTGTCCTGAGGCTAAGATGAGCCAGAAAATTACCTAAAAGTTTGCCCATAGGATTGCTGATTCAGGAAAGAAAGGTAAGCTCAGTACCCAAGCAAAGGAACCAGGAATTTGAAAACTAGAGGGACCAAGTGAATAGTTTTCAAACCCTAATGTGCATAATTTACTTAGTAAGTTTACCAAAATCTGGATTCCAGGCCCCATTCCCAGAGATCCTGAGCTCTGGCTAGGCTAAGGAATCTGCATTTTAACAAGCATGTCAGTGGTTATAGTGCAGATGGCCCATGGCACCACCAGAGTAGGCAAAGCAGAAACAGAAAATGGGTTGGAAAGTCAATGAGAAGGGGCTTTGACAGGAAAGAATGAGCAGGTGAACGGAGGGGGCTCTTCACACACAGGCTTGCCTCACATGGTCAAGGTAGCCTCTCAAAGGACTGGGCATGAGAAGCTGACTGGGTGCATGGCCACAGGGTCAGCACCACCAGAGCACCAGAGAGAAGAGAGACAGTGGGAGAAGTTGTAGGGAGGTGGGGTTGCCACCCAGTCCACTTCTCAACTTTGCCCTATCTGGACATTCCCAGTGTTATTTTTTCCAACATTTTAATTCTATTCCTCTGAAGAAAGGAAGCTCACTATTCCCCACCTACTACTCCCTGTTTTAGTCTTCCTTCATGGAAATTTGCCAAATCAAAACTAAAATCTAACACTTTCACTTTCTAGATTTTCAGACATATGCCATAGAGGCTGACTTCAGGGAGGCCCTAATCTTGAATGGTGTCCAACTCAGAGTGGAATTGTTTTCCCTAAATTCTAAAACAATTCCCAGAGCACTTTATAGGAAAATATTTTTATACAATCCTAACATTCAACCCAAGTTTATGACTTTGTTGATTGCTTACAGCTTCCCTTTTATACTCAACTCAGAATCCTAACCAAGCAAGGAAAGAAGTCTATATAATGGAGCAATATTGTTTATGTGGGCAGTGGGAAAGAGCGAGAAGGAGATCAAAAAGCAACTAAGACAAAAACAGCAGAAGTCAGATTTTTCTCTTATAACGAGTAAAAGATAATAATAATAAAATAAGACTATAAGCCACAACTCTTCCCAGTTTTATTCACCTTTAGATAACAGTACTGGGTTCCATGATATACCATGATGACGGGAACAGCCTCCAGCCTGTGGTTAGGAGCTGGGTACACGTATCTGCATGTTTCTTTTTGGCTACATAATAAGAGAAAGGCTAATTGTGAGATTCCCCAAAACGCATTCTTTCAACAAATATTTACCAAAACCCTAGAAATATTTCTTCACAGAAGATAACTCATTCCCATGGACGGAGGGCAATGTTGGTGCTTTGATACACCAGAAATAATCTTTGATGACCCCTGTGACAAGAAATATAAAGCATACTTCAAGCCAGGGCACCTAGCTCTTCATCCATTCACTCTTTGATCTCCTGCAACACACCAGGCCCAGTGCTGGCATCAGGATGCAACAGGAGTAAAAACAAACATGGTTCCCACTAGAAAAGAGCTTTCAGGCTTATGGAAATGTATGCTAATCAAATAACCCCACTAATGAGAGTATAATTAACAGCTGAGATAAGGATGATTAACAGAAGAAAGCCTCTTTTATGAGAGCCTGTAACAACAACAACAACAAAAATGGATCCACAATTTGAGGTCAGGAAAATCTTCCCTGAGAAAGTGAGACCCTGAAGAAGAGCAAGAGTTCATTAGACAGAGAAGGGAAAGGCTTTTCCAAGAATTGGTGTGGAGAAAGTCCTGTGACTAAAGAGAATATAGCATTTTAAGGTACTGAAAAAACAAGACCAAGGTGGCTGCTTGGAAGAGGGAGGAGAACGTGATAGGTGAGGCTGAAAAAGAGGGAGGCAGAGAGTATTGGAGAACCTTGTAGGCCATGATAAGAATTTTGGTCTTTAGTTTTAAAGCAAAGTCACCAAAAGATTTAGGAAGTGATAGAATCAATCTGCTTTTGGAAAAGATCACTCCAGCTGAAGGGAAACTAAATTAAAAGACAATTGCTATCATTCAAGGAGGAAGAGATGGGGTCTTGGACTAAATTGGTGGGCGTGGATGGGTAGAAAATGGATGAATTTTAGAAGTGTTTAGAAACTATATGAGAAACTTTTGTGTGGTGATGGCACTAGTTGTAAGGAGAGGGGAGGTTTCAAGGGTGATTTTGGCTTTTCTTATGTAACTAACTGAGTGATGCCACCATTTATTGAAACAAAAAACATTGGGATACCAAGCTTGAGAGAGGAGAGAGGCAGAAATATTGTGAGTTTGATTTAAACATGCTATATGCGTTAACTTTTAGACATCAAAGAAGGCATCAACTAAGCAGTTGGGCTGAGAATATAAATTTGCAGTTCAATTACAGATGGCAGTCGATGCTATGGGCATGAATAAACTTGCCAAGTGTGATAGCACTGGGTAATCAGCTGCAACTTTTAATAGCTGCATAGAAGAGGAGTCAGATTGTGCCCAGAGAGAAGAAAAAAAAAAAAACAAGGAATGTGGTGTCTTGCAGGCCAATGAAAGAGAATATTCCAAGAAAAGATTTCTATGACATTGAATACTGAAAATTAATAGAGAAAGAGGGGAAATAGAAAATGCCTGGTAAGTTTAATGATAAAAAGATCAGTGGTGGCCTTACCAAGAGCTGTTTGAAAGGAGTCATGAGTTAAAAGCAGATCACAGTGAGCTGAAGAATGAACACATGAACACATGATGAAGAAAGAAATAGAAATACAAACTTACAGAACTCCTTCTAAAAGGCTAGTTTAGAAGTTGATGGCAGAGAAGATGATAGCTAGAGGTAGTATGGGACCAAGGGAGATATTTTAAACTTGTATTTGTTGTTCAATAAAATAGATAATTTCCTGCCTCAAGGGATAATCCTTTTGAGAAGGCATAGCTTAATATACAGGAGAGAAAACAGAGAATTGTTAGTGAACAATTTCTGAGAAAGGACAGTGGAAAGGAGAGCACAGCAGGAAGATGGCAGACAAAGGGGGAAGGCAGTCTAGGAGACTTGATGGTTGGATATCAGAGAAATTCTTCTGGCTGATGGTTTCAATTTTCTCTGAGAAGCAGAAAGCAAGGTCTTTTACTAGGAAGGAGGCAGGAAGTTGTGGAACAGGACTATAAGCATACAGAAGATTTCAAATAATCATTGCAGATTCCTTAGAAACTATGATTCAGTGGTTCGGGGCAGTGCCTCCAAATCGACATTTTAAACAAATCACACAGCTGATTCTGATACGGCGACCAGGCTTTAAGAAACACTGGAAGTGTTTCAAGACATGTTCCTTTTTATGTCCTCGTGTGAAACCCACCATCAAGAGCAGAAGAAATAGATATTTCCAAAAAGATCATACTGGAGTACACAATTCCAGGAAGTTGTTTGATCAAAGCAGCTCTGGAGCCATTCTTGGCCTTATGGGAAATTTAATAGATCTTAATTCAGTTCCAAGGCACTCAATATTAACTCAAACCAGTCTTTTATTCTGACTTTAGGTCCTTGTTCTAACAACAAGGTGCAATGAACTGAAGGTTTGTGCCCTCACCTCCAAAATTCATGGGCTGAAACCTAATCACCAATGTAATGGTACTTGGAAGAGGGGCCTTTGGGAAACTAGATCATGAGGATGAAGCTGTCATGAATGAGCCTAGATCCTTACAAAAGAGACTCCAGAGGACACAGCAAGAAGACAACTGTCTATGAACGGGGAAGAGAGTCCTCACCGAACACTAAATCTGCTGTTGCCTCGATCTTGGACTTTCCACCCTCCTGAACTGAGAGAAAAAAAAATGTCTGTTATCCAAGTGCACGGTATTTTTTTTACTAGCTGGATCAGACTTAGACACCAGGATTATGTTTTATCCACGTTCCACTCAATCATGTTCCACTCAACCCTTCCGTCCCCAGAACTACCACGAGTTACAACACTAATCCTTATCTAATTTATCTATGAGAATTTCAAGGTAACAATACATGCATGAGTATGCACAAAAAGATAGATCAAAACCAACTTCACCCAGCTTAATTTTGAAAGAATAACTGTACAAGCTTTACAAAAGCATTGTAACTATGCCAAGATTATGCATTTTGACACAAAAATAGTTTCTGTCCATGAATTTGAAGCCTGAGGATAGATTGATCAACTCTACAAAGGGTCTTACTTGGTTTTTGGTCATATTCTTAATGAACTTCCCCTCATCTTTGCTTGATTAACTGCCATTTATCCTTCAAATCCTAGATCAAATGTTACTTTCTTGGAAATGTTTCCCATCACCCTCAGTCCCATTCCAAATAGATCCCCACATTTATTCTCTCTTATATCATCCTGTTCTCTTCCTTCATGGCACTATAACAATTTCTCATATATATTATTTGTATGAATTTTTTAAAGTGTGTAGTCTCTATTAGACTGTAAATCCTATGGCAAGGAATTTAGTTTTGCTTTACAATGTACACCCATTTCTTAGCATGATATCAGGCATGAAGTGCTGATTTTAGATTAGATTAGCTTAATAAATATCTTTTCAGTAAATACAGTAAATGAGTGAATAAATAATTGAGATAGAATGAAGTTTAATAGGGGCTGTTAATATTGTAGCTGTCTTTGAAACCTATTTTTTCTTCATACTGAATATTCAGTTAAGAGATTCAGATCTGAAATATGTCTCTAGAGTGAAGCTAGCAGAAGCTTTAAACTTTACTGGTAAAGAAATAACTCTAGGATTAGGAAAAAATAATTAGTTATCATTTTTTGAAGATGGGTAAAACCCATTTTGAGTTTTCAAGGTATACAAGGAGACTATATTGCTTAATATTAGATGGTCCACAGATAGTGTTATGCTGGTAAATATTTAATAACTGGCTCTCTGGAAAAAAAAATATTGTAACAGTTACTGTTTTTCCCAGTGTAAACAATACCACTGTGGCCAATTTCAAACTACCAATGATTTAATAACCATCTCACTAAATTTCTGAAAAAATGGACAATTGACTCTCATAAGGTGGTACAGACCAGTTGTAGTACACTATCACAGACATGGTACTGAAGTGCTGAAAATTTTCTAAGTCACCATCTTCTCTGCCATGTTTGATAATATAACCCCCTTGGTATCTGAATCAAGGGCTTCATTCAAGAGTTAGAGTAGATCAGGCCAGGCATGGTGGCTCGCACCTGTAATCCTAACATTTTGGGAGGCCGAGGTGGATGGATCACTTGAGATCAGGAGTTTGAGACCAGCCTGACCAACATAGGGAAACCCTGTCTCTACTAAAAACACAAAAATTAGCCAGGCATTGTGGCACATACCTGTAATTCCAGCTACTTAGGAGGCTAAGGCAGGAGAATCGCTTGAACCCAGGAGGCGAAAGTTGCAGTGAGTTGAGATCAGACCACTGAACTCCAACCTGGATGACAGAGTGAGACTCCATCTTAAAAAAAAAAAAAAAGCGTTAGAGTAGATCAATAAGTCAAACTTCTTTAGAAAGAAAACCAATCTGGCATTGATTCAAGTTATCACCATGGCTTACTTCTTTATAGAGGCAGGCTGACTTCCTCACTTCCATCTGGGAATGATACTGGAGAGAAGCTTTCAACTTTAATAAAATTGTATCAACTACCTCTGGTCATTTGGAACAACACAGGGTCCAAATATACATTAGGAAGTCAACCCTGCGCTATCCGTGCTGGTTTCCAGAGCAACATGTAGTGATAGCCCTCCAAGCGCCAGTTGGTCTAGCTGAGAGATGTGATGCCCAGAAAAGAAAATCTAAGGCAGTGGCTCTCAAAATTTTTTGACTGGTCACTTACAGAAAGCTATTCCAAAAGACAAAATTCCATAAGGACAACACCCTGGAACAAATACGTTTTGAGAAGATCATACAAACAGTAACTTCAGCAATACTGTTAATGCAAATTGTGGGGCTAGCCAAATGAACTTCAGAAAAATGAATTAATACATTAAAAATCAAGGACAGTTTCCACGGAAAAGTCCAATAAACTCAAGATACTGCTAACGATGAACTGATAAGAAGCCCTCCCACTCTCTGATCTTTGCAGTGTTACCAAGCACTGTGGAGTAGCCAGACTTCTTGGTAGGATGCGGAATTAGGATCCTCAGCAAATTTTAGTATAATGTTAATGTGAGTTTTTTGAACACCAAATTTTAGTAACCCTTAATATTTCACTTAGCAGTTACTGGTAAGCAACTTACTGAAAGTCTCTAGAATCGCACATCTTTGCCTTTAATAATTTGTATTTTTTAAATTAGTTCCCTGTCCAACTGAGGGACCCTCATGGCTTACTGCATGGCCAAGAGCCATATTTGAGATGGGTCGTCTAGGAGTTGTGCAATCTGGCCATTCCCCTAGGTCCCCTCTGCTCTGTTACTTGATCCTATGAGGTAGCCCCATGCTTGGACCACATTAGCTATGGCTCCAGTTGGACACCTTCACTATGCTCTTGGATAAAAACAACTAAATAAAATCTGCTTCTGCATTTGCTACAAAACAGTTATTGTGAATATTATTAGTGTTTATTAATGCATCAATATATTTATTAAGTACTTTAATAATTATTAAATTGTTTTTAAATAATGTAATTATTAATTTAACAATGATATATATATAATTTTAGATCATGCTGATGATGATAGTTAATGTTTATTAGAGTTTACTATGTGTCAATCACAAGTCTAAGGGTTTGGCATGTTTTGCTTTGTTTAATCTGCATATATCACTAAGGAAGAAGGTGCTATTATAAGTCCATTTATCCACAATGTCATCCCATACTCCTTAAATAATCTCTGCATGAGAATTCTTCTTGAAGTTTACTGCCAGGAAAATTTTGACTCTACTGGGAAACTGCTGTACTTTCTCCTTCCTGATCTTGGGTTGTGTAATATTCATTGCCTGTCTTTTATCCCTGGATTCCAGAAACCTCACAATAGAATTTTGAGTCTTACACACAGGCTGGTGCTATCTTATCATTAGTATACTTGTTTCCATGTATTTATCTTTGTCTGACTCCATTTTCATTTTATTTGCTTTGTTGCATATATTCTTGCTAATAATTGCCTCAGAACTTTTTGGAAAGAGGAAAAGCAGAAATAAATGTAATTAAACACACAAAAAATACATACTTTGACTTTATCCTAAGAACATTACGCCTGAGGAATCATTAAATGGAGATTGAGAAAAACAGCCCCATCACTTGGGACAAGCTTGAAACAATTTAGGAAGCAAAATATCTTTTCCTCAAACTTCCAGGATATGATGGCTATTCATATGTTATAATGAGATAGAGTCATTGACTCTCATCTGGGGAGAGCCCGGAGATCTACAGTAAAACTCTTGGCCAGAATATCAGAGGTCTTTAAAGGAGGTGGAATTTCTCCTATTATAGAAATCATCCTAGAAGCAGCTATCTTAGTACATACGCACCTATTCGGTGCCCTTTGCTGTAATATGAATACATTATTTAAGGGAAATATTTTATTTATAAAGTATTTTAACCTTAAACATGCATGCATTGCTAGGGGTCAGAGGAACAAAGAATTATGCAATTATCACACTCTGTTTCCTCTGGCAAATGAGTACAGCTGCTCATAAGAGTCAACGTATAAGAAAATAATAATAATAATAACGTAGTCAGAATTAACAAGGTTTATTACAACTCTTTTCTTTTATCTAATGGGAAATGGTATTGTCAGTGTACTTCAAGCAATGGGTCTAGAAATGCCAAATATTTTATTTTATTTATTTTTTGAATCAAAATCTCACTCTGTTGCCCAGGTTAGAGTGCAGTGGCATGATCTCGGTTCACTACAGCCTCCACCTTCCAGGCTCAAGCGATTCTCCTGCCTTAGCCTCCCAAGTAGCTAGGATTGTAGGTGTGGACCACAACACCCAGATGATTTTTTGTATTTTTAGTAGAGATGGGGTTTCACCACTTTGGCCAGGCTAGTCTTGAACTCCCGATCTCAGGTGATCCACCCATATCTGCCTCCCAAAGTGCTGGGATTACAGACGTGAGCCACTGTGCCTGGCCAAGTTTTGCATTTTAGCAGCTATGGTGACCACAGAAATGTGGTCATATGACACTTAAAATTTCTTGGGACGTGTGGTTTAAAGCTTAATAACAAGTGGCATTTTCTATTTGAATTTCATCAAAAAAGAAATTTTAAACACAAAGTAATTGCACTTCTTTCTGTGTCTCTCATTAGACTTTTCTTAGCCAATTCCTGCTGTAGTTCCACGCAGACCTAGAACTCAGAATGATGTCAACCCCTGTATCACTCTAATGGCTCCAGCCATCCTCAGCAATGGTGCTTGCAATCTAAATGTTGATTGCTCAGAATCTCGAACTTTATTAGAGTTCCAAAGGAGTTTTGATTACTTCCTTAAAAGTTTATGCTTCAAGTGATCAGGCTGATTTATTATGAACTTGTAATTTAAGAAAAAACAACTCTCAGTTCGTTAAATTTACTTCTTCTTAAACCTCTGTACTCAGAATGCTTCATTAGGATCCAGGAATTTGTATCTGGTTTAAAGAATTTTTTAATCTAACAAAATACTCCAAATTTTCATTCTTTTCTTTTTAATTCCTCTCCTTAAAGCAAAAGGCACACCTGTAGCCTTTGGTTTAGGAGGTGTAAGAAGTATCTGCATCCAGAAAGAATGAGTAAGGCTCTGTTCATCCCACCCCTTCTCTATAGATCAGCGTTTCTCAACATCAATGTGTGTATGAATAACCCAAGCACCTGGTTAAACTGCAGCATCTGATTCAGTAGATTCAGGATAGGACCTGAGATCTGATTTTCTAACAGCTCCCAGGTGATGTTGCTGAGGCTGCCTCACAGACCACACTTAGAAAAGTGAGGAGCTGTAGGATTTGGAGCACACACAACACATGCAACTGTAAATTTACCAGTAGCCACATTAAAAAATTAAGAAGAAGCAGGCAGAAATAATTTAACAATATGTTTATTGAACCTAACATATCAAAATATTATTTCAACATGTAATCAATATAAAAATTATTAATGAGATATTTACATTCTTTTTTTTTTCATTCCAAATCTTCAAAATCCAGTGTGGGTTTGTCTTAGTCCATTTTATGTTTCTGTAACAGAATACCACAGACTAGATAATTTATAATAAACAGAAATGTATTTGGCTCACAGATTTGGAGTCTGGGAAATCCAAAAGGATGGGACCAGCATCTTGCAAGGACCTTCATGTTGTGTCATCCCACAACAAAAGGTAGAAGGATGAGAGAGGGTGAGAGACAGCAGAGTGCCAAACTTTCATAACAAACTCACTTACGTTATAATGACAGTGATCCATTCATGAGGGCAGAGTTGTCATGACAACCATTTCTTAATAGCCCCATCTCCCAACACTGTTGCACTGTGGATTAAGTTGCTACCACATGAACTTTGGGAACATGTTCAAATCATAGTGATATTTTACATTTACAGCACATCTTAAACTACACTAACCACGTTTCAAGTACTCAGTGCTCACATGTGGCTAGGTGGCTGTTGCATTGAACAGTGTAGGTCTAGAGGGTCTCACTGTTTCCTCGAAGAAATTCTGTCCAGTAACTTTTGAGTATTACAGAAATCTGTGAATGTCAGGATGTGAGATCACCCAAGATGACTATCTTTAGAGTGAGGGCTGCACCTAAGCTGAAAATGGCAGTTCTAATTTGAAAGATGAGTTTACTCAAAAGCAATACAGCACAAGGTGGCAAAAGCCTCTTGTGCATTGGCCACAGACTTAGCACTGTCTCCTTTGCCTTGGCACTTCCTGCTTGCAAGTTAAACAAGGTCCATGGGTAAGAGAAGGTACAGAAGTTTTGAGGCCTGAAAGCAGTTTAAGGTAGGTCAAAATGTATGAGATGGGAAGTAATAAGCCAGGATACAAGCAAAGACCAGGTAGTACAAGTCCTAGAAATCCTCACTTAGAGGTTTGAATCTTATTTAAGAGCAATAAGGAACCATTCAAAGGTTTTAAACAGAGAAATATGATCAGACTTTCATTTGACTTACTTATTTATTTGAGACAGGGCCCCAGTCTTTTGCCCAGGCTGGAGTGCAGTAAAATGATCATAACTCACCATAACCTCAAACTCCTGGGCTCAAGTGATCCTCCAGCCTCAGCCTCCCAAAGCACTGGGATTACAGACCTAAGCCACTGTGCCCAGCCCAGGTTTTCATTTTAGAAAGATCTGTTAGCAACAATTTCTGAACGAAGACAAGATTGAAGGCAAGGAGACTAGTTAGAAAACTTTTTCAGAAATCCCAGTAAAAGATGATAATGGCCTGAGTTAGGACACTAGTTCTGAGGTTGGAATAAAAAGACAAACAAATTTTATTTATACTTTAGTGATAGATTAATGAAAGAAAAATGATAAGAGAAGAATCAGGGATGATGCTCACGTATATCAGACAGGGCCTAAAACAGAAACTCAAATTAAAACATCAAGAGGATTAATAAAGGCATTATTGACAGAAGTGTGGACAGGGTGTAGGGGAGCCACAGAGATCAAGCAGTTCCCCAGAGGTGGAGCTGATACCACCCATAGGCCTGAAGGCACAAGAGAAAGGAGCAGTTACTTGACCCAGAAAGAGAGTGTTGTTTAACAAGGGCTACCATGAGAGAAATAGTGACCTCTGGTTGAACAACACAGCCAAAGAGAGGCAAACCAGCAGCATGAGCCTGTGGGAAAAATATCCAGTTCTCACTCTCCTCCCTTCTTCTTGTTTCTTTATAGGACTCCCCATTGGCTGACCCCTCCCAGAAGCCAGAGAGCAAGGGAGTCCTTTGGTGTGGTCCATACTGCACCCATCCCATCTGGACACAGAAGAAGATAAAGAGAGAGTGGCTCTGGAAAGGTAACAGAAGATATCTGGCAAGCCGGTTTTCTAACTGAGGTGGCTGTGTGGAGCCATTTGTTGAGATAGAGGACAATAGGATGCTGGTGTGGAGGGAAGAGGGTCTTCATGTGTCTCAGACTCACACTCATCCCTGGAATCTCTTTCTACTTGATGTGATCTTGCAGCCCCCCATCCTCAACTCTTTCTGTTAAGACCCCCAAAAAAGAAGGGAGAATCACCATGAACTTGCAACAGCTCCTCAGGGTCTCCCTGATTGCTTTCCAGCTCTACAATCCATTCTCAACACACCTCTGCTAATATCAATCAGGTCATGTTTTGATTTCCTTGCTTAAAGGCTTTCAGTGGTTTCCCATTGCTCTCAGAATAAAATCCAGACTCTCAGCCACAACCCACAAGGTGTTGTAGATCTGGGCTCTGCCCTGCCTTTGACCAATCTTTTTCACCCAGTCACCCTACACTCTCTTCTCTCCAACCCCCACTCACTATGGGGTGTACTTCTCCCAGATCCCCACATGTGGGCAATGGGCTCCCTCTCAGCTCCCCATTAGCTCTCTGGGGAGTACTCCCAGAGCCTACCAAAGTAGGAGCTCCCCCGTCCCAGCTTCCCTAGCACTTCTTATGAGATGAAATTATTTTACTTTTTACTCTCTTCTTCCAGCAGGAAAAAAAACTCCAGTATATACCTAGGTATCTTGCCAGTCTTATAACTGCTGTTACCCTCCAGCTAGAAAAGGGCCTGGCCCATAGCTGGTACTCAGAACATACATGATATATTGACCACATGTATGAATGAGTACAAAATGCCAGTCCCACGAATGGACCATTTCAGAGGCAACCAGTGGGTTTCCTACCCTGACTCTGAAAGCTGTACAGCTAGGACCTGAGCTGGGTGCAGGGCCTAGGCCTCAGTGAAGACCAAGGGCCATGTATTCATGATCTGGTGCAAGATCTGCATAGGAGGTTTTCATATGCATGAACATATACCTGTGGAAATTTAAAGAAAGGAGAATATGTTAAATTAAATACCACCCTTCATGCATATTACCAATACCCCCACCTCAGAGGTAACACTAGTAACAGGTCCCTGTGCAGTCCTCCCTACTCTACACTTAAATACATATATAATATATATATGCATACACATGGTATATATTATACATACATATATAAGCTATGTATATATAAAGTACTTAAATATATATACTTACCTACTTCCGCTTTTAAAATACAGATATATACTTTATATGCATACACACGCATACCTATGGATACCTGTAGTATTTAAATACAAATATATATATACTTCTCTACTTCTACATTTAAATATATAAATAGTTTGAGTCTTTTTGCATGAGTAGAAGCATCCTATATGAATTTTATCATGTGACCCTTTCACTAAACAATATGTCTAAAATATAGTTTTATATCAGTACAAACAGAACTATCACTTTTTAATTGCCATGTAACATCAAGACTTCACAAATGATTTAATCACCCCCGTCCGGATAAATATATAGGTTATTTGCTCCTTGTGCACAAGTATGGTTATTTCTTCAGGAGAGATGCCTAAAAGTTGAATTGCTGAACTGAAAGTTATGCATAGTTTAAATTTCTGTAGAAACTGCCAAATTGCTGTTTCATTTGTTCCCAAAAGTCTGTTTACTCTGCCACCAACAAGATGGAAGAGGATCTATTTCTCTCATGTCTTATGAACAACGGATATGATCAATCTTTTAAAAAACATTTGCACATTGTTAATTTTATGTGTTAACTTGGCTAGGTCACAGTATCCAGATATTTGGTCAAACACCAGTCTGGATGTCACTGCAAAGGTATTTGTTTATATGAGATTCACATTCAAATCAGTAAAACTGATGAGACTTAGACTGATCAGACTTTGAGTAAAACAGATTACCCTCCATGGTCAGTGGTGGGCCTCATCCAATCAGCAAGACCTCAAAAAAAAAAACCGAGGACCCCAAAGAAGAGAAAATGTTGCCTGCAGACTGCCTTTGGACTTGAGCTGCAACTTTAATTCTTCTCCATGCTGGATCCATGCTGGATCTCCAACATGCTAGCCTGCCCTGAAGATTTCAGATTCACCAGTCTCCACAGAATTGTGTGAACAAATTCCTTTAAATAAATATACACACATTCAAATGCACACACACCATGCACTATTGGATCTGTTTCTCTGGAAAATCCTGACTAATGAACTTATTTAATGAGAAATTACTCCTCAACTTAGTTTCAGTTTGCAGTTTTCTGACCACTAGTGAAGTTTAAAGTTGTTTATAGAATTACTTTTCACCATTTTTTTCTTTTTCTGTTACTAACCTTTCCCCATTTTCCACTGGACATTTTGAGTTGGCCTACCAGAAGTTCTTTCCAAATTTGTATTTTGATTGTTTCTTTCATAAATTGCACATATTTCGCACAATCTCCCCTCTGTCATTAAACATGGTGATCTTGCCGCCTCTGACTTTAGACATGTTGCACAGTTCGTGAGGAAGAATGGCTCTTCCCTCTCAACCCACCCTCATGAGCCTCTTTGGAGTTGCCATTCTGCCAAATCAGAAATATGCTGATTTCTACCCACCCTCATGAGCCTCTTTGGAGTTGCCATTCTGCCAAATCAGAAATATGCTGATTTCTACATCTTCCAATCCCATCTACTTTCTATCTTTTGAGAACTCTCAAAATTTCTACTTTACCATTTTGTGGTTTTGTGGCTGCATCCTTTTTTTTTTTTTTTTGAAACAGAGTCTCACTCTGTCACCCAGGCTGGAGTGCAGTGGCATGATCTTGGCTCACTGCAACCTCTGTCTCCCAGGTTCAAGCAAGTCTCCTGCCTCAGTTCCCAAGTAGCTGGGATTACAGGCACCTGCCACCACACCCAGTTAATTTTTTGTATTTTTAGTAGAGATGGAGTTTCACCATGTTGGCCAGGCTGGTCTTGAATTCCTGACCTCAGGTGATCTGCCTGCCTCGGCCTCCCAGTGTGCTGGGATTACAGGCGGGAGCCACCGCACCTCGCCACATCCTTTTTCTTATACCTTTTCTGCCATTTCAAAAGGATTTAGGAAGGGGAGGAAGGTAAGTATGGGAGCTCAGCTGACTACATCCAATGAAAATCTAAGGCAATCACTTAACAATGGAAGCAGGGCAAGAGTTTTCAAAGTCTCTGGGACTCTGCTGGTTATATTTTTTAAAACCTATTCAAATGTAATAGTAGCACCTAAAACCATACAATTATCCCTAACTTTCCATGAAGAACAAACAGAACAGTAACAGGCTCTTTAAAAAGTGTTAGTAAGTGCCTAATAAGTGGGATACGTACAAAGAAGACTACAAGAATATGTTTTTTGGAAATCAAAAAGTTTACCACAGAGAAGTGGTGATACAATCACAGTGCACATTATTATATTATAAAATAATATACAATTAGACAAATTTTTGCTTCTTTTTTATATAAAGTTCTGTTTGGTTTCCATGAAACAGAGTTTTGTTTGATTGAGAAAATACTACTTTTTACACTATGTGTGACTTACAAACAAGAATTAGACATCCATGAAGCCAAAGACACTCCCTCTCTGAACAACATCTTAACACAGAACAATTGGGGACAACGTTCACAGACACTTAGGGGCACACAGCAGGTTTCTAAACACTGCCTGGCATGGTGTAAACAGCATTTGTGGGTGAGAATGGAAACAGGCATGAGATTCGCCTCCTGAGTTAGAAATGGATGGCCAATTCCACTTTCCCCATCTCCCAACAAACCCAATGCTTAACAGAATTCTGGGACGGCTGCTATATTTGCTATTTCCCCACCCCAATCCAGCTAGCTCTTCTCTGTTTTCCTTTGGGGAGATCTTGGGGGGAAGGGAGAGGTACATGAGCCAAGCTGGCCCCAGGACACAGTTTGCAGTGAAAAAAAAAAAATTAAGGACACTTGTTCAACAATTTTTGAGAGTTTCAAGATGGCAACAGCATAGCATTAAACTAAGCAGGGGCCTTTTGAAGACAGGTACACCCCTTTGAAGCCAGCCCCAGTTAGCCTGTTGGATTCTTGAGAGGAGAGCCACAGTGGGGAAAATAGGGAAGCTGAGTCACCTCCTGCACACAGCTCTGCAGAGACGTCCACTCATTCCTGCAATCAGATCCCCAGGACCACCTGGCCTCTGCCCTTTCCTTTCCAAGGCTTGGTTGTCCTGTTCTCCGGCTTTGCCTATAATTCTGTGAGCTCTCACCTCATTCCAAAACTTTCTTTCAATTTTTCTTTTGTTTTTCTTTGCAAGTTCCTGTGACTTGCACTAATTTTACATGGGAAGTCAACAAGTGATTCCCATTTATTGAGCATATTTTTCTACTAGAACTAGGGGATGAAGCAGTGAACACTCAGTAAGATCCCTGCTTTCATAGGGCCTCCTTAATGTAACACAAAAACAGTAAGTCAATGAATAAATAAATCATTTTAAACAGTAAAAGGTAGTAGGAAGAAAATAAAGAGGATGATATGACAGAGGGTATCTCAGGAGAGGAGCATTCCTGGCTCAGGGCCTTGGTACCACCTATTCCCTCTCTGGCAACACCATTCCCAGACGTTCCCTTTGTTCACACTCTCATCTTACCCAGCTTCCTACTCAACTGTCATCTTATCAAGGTAGCTTCCTCTAATAATCCTATTAAAATGGCCCTGGCTCCAATTCCTGCTTCTATTTCCTCTCCCCTGATTCTGCTTTTATTTTATTCATAGTATTTGTCACTACCTGATGCATCACATACTTATTTTTTTACTTATGAATTATCTGACCCCGCCTGACCTGATGGGGACAGTCTATAGAGAAGATGGGTTTCATCTTTGTTCATGGCTGCACCGTTGCACTGAGAACAGCACATGGCACTGAGTAGATGCTCAACAAATATTTGGTGAGTAAATAAATGCAAAAATGGATGACTAAGAGTGGTCAGAGAAGGCCTCTCTGAGAAGGTAACTTTAAGGCTGAAACCTAATGAGGAGAAGGAGATGGCCGTGTGTAGAATGATCAATGCAGAGGAAGCAGCAAGTGTGAAAACACAGCGATGGAAACGTGGTTCTTGTGTTTGCAGGACAGAAAGAAAGACAATGTCGGCATCCATTTCACCCTGACTTGAGGTGAAAAGAGGCTTAAGGACAACTATGGTAGAACAGGCCACTGGGGTTCAGACCACATGTAGAGGTCTACCCACTGCTGTCCTCTGGGTCCACAGGCAGCCATCTACCACTATCTCTGGTGGGATTGCCAGAGCACCCTGGCTGCCCTAGGCTGTGACGGCAGCTGGGTGTGAGGTCAGGGGCCTGACTGTGGGCAGCAGGTATGGCAGCTGGAGGCTAGCTGGATGCAGGGACGATGAGATGGTAAATGCCTGCCATTCAGGGTGGTGTTGCCAGAACCTCACGGTTCTTAGAGGATGGAAGGTGCTGCTTGAGGATGAGTGAGGCAGATGGGGTTTAGAACATGATGGATCACCAAAGAAACCATAGGCGGAGAGGTGCGAGGGAGTGTCTATGGCACATGGTGACGTTTCTGAAACCTCAGGTCCATCCTGTGTTGGTACAAAATAGGGTGTTTTATAGGCAAGAAAGTAGCTGGTATGTGATGATACCATCAACAGGACTGGCTAGTACTAGGCACAGCGCAGACAGTTCCTTCTCCTTCCACTGTGACAGATGCCTCTTGTCAGTCATAGCACTCTGCTGTAGCTGAGCCCAGAAACTGACTCCAAATCCCTCACAATGCAGTGTTCCAGGCAGCCACCACTAACTGATTGGAGTTGGCATGTAACATGCGTTTGCCAATCCTAACCTACAGGCTGATGCCCAGAAGTCACCAGGGCAGAGTTTCAAGTGCCTCATTGGGAATTTACGAAAAGAGGAGTCTTTCTACTAATAGATCTGCAAACCCAATTTTGCAACTTTAAGCTTCTTTCTCGAACTGTAACAAACCTACAGGAAGGTATACAGATTGTAAGGCCACAGCTTGTGAATTACCACAGAGTGACCACACAGCCACTCAAATCAAGAAATAGAGTATTACCAACACCTAGGACCTCCCCTGACCCCCTGCCAATCATTTCACCATCTCTCCTCCCAAGGGGAACTACTATCCTGACTTCAAACACCATAAATAAGTTCTGGCTAATTTCAACTTTGTATAAATAAAAGCAACCAGTATGCATTTGTTTGTGTTTGGCTTTTTTCATTCATTATATTTGTAAGAGTCATCCATGTTGCTGAGGGGAGGTACTACTGTTAGAATATATAAGGCCTTGGGCCAGGTGCAATGGCTCACGCCTGTAATCCCAGCACTTTGGGAAGCCAAGGCGGGCAAATCACCTGAGGTCAAGAGTTTGAGACCAGCCTGGTCAACATGGTAAAACCCCAACTCTACTAATATATAAAAATTCGCTGGGCTTGGTGTCGGGCATCCGTAATCCCAGCTGCTTGGCAGGCTGGGATTACAGACTTGAAAGAGGCATGAGAATCACTTGAACCCAGGAGGTGGAGATCACAGTGAGCTGAGTGTGCACCACTGCACTCCAGCCTGGGTAACAGAGTGAAACTGTGTCTCAAAAAATATATATATGGCCTTGGAGGCCAACCTAAGGACCTGAGTCTTTACTTCAAGCAAGATGGAAAGCCAGGGTGTGTTTTGAGCAGTGGCGTGATGCCCTACAATTTATACTTCTAAATGATGGTTCTGACTGAAGTGTGAGAAGAGCAGGTAGACCCACAATGGCAGAAGCAGGGAAACAGACCAGTCAGGAGGCTCCTGCAACAATCCAGTGAGAGTGATGGGACTTGGACCAGGGGGATGTACAGAGATGAAGAGAAGTGGTCTGTTTCCAGCTGTATTTTGGAGGCAGAACCAAGAGGATTTGCTGGTGGACTGCAGGTTGGTGTGAGAGAGAGGGAGGAGTCAATAATGACTGCAGGATTTGGGGACTGAGTAACTGGGGAATGGAGCTACCATCCCCTGAGATAGAGAAGGCTGCAGAAGGGGCATATTGGGGTCAGGGGATCAAAAATTCTGTTTGAGGCGTTTCAAGTTAGAGATGCCTATAGTCATCCTAGTGGAAGCATCACGTAGGCAGTTAGTTATAGGAACCTGTGGTCCAAGACAGAGGTCAGCACGAAGATGACTTAGCATCAGTCTATAGATGGCATTTAAAGCCACAGAACTTGTGAGATCACAAGGCAGGTAAGAATAGAAAGAAAGGACAACTGCAAGGCTGGCATCTGAGCTGAGCCTAAAGGATGAGCAGGATCCCATAAGTGAAAAAGAAGGAAAAGACCAGTGAATGATAATAGCAGTAGTTGGCATTTATTGAACACCTACTCTGTATCAGGCTCTACACTAAGCACTCATGCTATCATCCCATTATCGCATTTAACCCCCACAGCAACTGTACAGAGCAAGAGCTATTTACCATCCCCATATTACAGATGAGAACACTGAGACTTGAAAGAGTCAATTTTGTTCAAGTTCTGTAAGTGATAAAGCTGGGCTTGGAATCAGACAGTCTAGTTCTGAAGTCCTCATGCCTAAATACTATTCTATACTACCTGCCCATGGACACTCTAGGCAGAGCTAACACGATGTGCAAGTGTATGGAATTGTGAGTGTAACCCAGATATCCCCACGAAATATCAAAATAAAATGACCAGCCTTCTATCTCACATAAAGACAGGATCTTGCTCACCTTCCTCAACATCCTTAGTGGTTCGCTTTTTCCTAGAACTATGTCTTTGGGAGAAGTAGAGGTTTAGCTCACGTCCACTGCTGGGGCAGCCCAAGCTAGATCTGGCTCTGCTGTTCCCTGACTCTGAACCTAGGCCTCCAACTGTGGATTTCTGATCAGCACACTTTGCTCCTGATATCCCCCATGCACATACCCACCCCCAAAACACTAACACACCACTGCAGCATCCTCAGACTTTAACTAAAAGGAATAATGGTGGGGATAACCTCACAGCACAGAACTAGTAGCCAATTAAAGCTGATTAGGCATCATTATCCCAAAGCTCAGATCAAGAGCAAGACTTGACTAACTGGGCCATAAAGTAAAGATCTGCATATGAAGAAGGAGGGAGGCACCTGCCTCTCACGGGACCCTAGGCATTGTGGGGAGGGGAGGGGAAGAAAGAGAAAGAGTAAAAATTAAGAGATGTGTTCTCATTTTACCTCCCCAAGGTTTAGCCCACAGGAGGGAGGAATGCCCCATTTAACACTCACAAACCAGGTAAAAGATATTGCTAATTTTGTATCCACTGCTTGAGTGGTGAGAGGCTCATGAAGACTCAGTCAAATACAGACAAAATGAAGGACCAGGACTGCCATTTTCTCTTCCCATTGGATGCAACACTTCTTATATATACATTTCAGAAACACACTATAGTTTTGTGTCTTTCTTTTTCAATTAAAATTTACATTTTTCTATTGTCATTAAAAATTCTGGGGGGGGGAGGGATTGCATTGGGAGTTATACCTGATATAAATGATGAGTTGATGGGTGCTGACGAGTTGATGGGTGCAGCACACCAACATGGCACAAGTATACATATGTAACAAACCTGCACGTTATGCACATGTACCCTAGAACTTAAAGTATAATTTAAAAAAATTCTGTATAATAATTTTTATATTTTCAAAATATATCTAGAGGTGTCTACTGTAATTTGCTTAACTAGCACCCTATTTAGGCTTACTTTTTCCATTTCACTGTTTAAATCATGAGGTGATAATCTCTTTGCATTCCTGGTTATTTCCTAGAAGTGAAAAAGTCAGAATTAGTGAATACCATTTTCGGTAAGTTCTGCCACATCGTCTTGCAGAAACAAAATACTAAAATTAACAATTACAGCAGCAGTGGATGAATGAACAGATTTCACCAAAACCTTATGATCATTTATTCAACAAATGTTTATCAAGGGTCTATTATGAGCTAGTCATTATTCTACATGTGGGAGATACGGTAATAAATGAGACAGAAAACATCTCTTTTCTCAGGGAGCTTCAATATAGAACATGTCATGTAGCAGTAAGTTCTGTGAAAGAAAATAAAACGAGGTAAAGGGATACAGCAGAGGCCTGGCAGCCACCTGGAACAAATCTTACCAGCTGCCTACTTCTGTAAGTAAAGCTTTATTGAAGCACTGCCACAGCCATTCATTTAAGTATTGTCTGAGACTGCTTTCCACTACAATGGTGAAGTTGAGTGGTTGCCATAGAGACCATATGGCCCACAAAGCCCCATGTGTTGGCAGCACCCAGCTTGTTAGAGTAAGACAGGGCCAAAGCATCCTGGGATGCAGTATTGGTATGACAGACTAACTGCTGTAACAAACGGACTCCAAAGAGGATGGTGGCTCATACACAACAGGAATTTATTCTTCTTCTCATTACAGTAGTGGATATGGGAATAACAAGCAGAATCCAATCTATCTGGGTCTTTCAGGGACCCAGAATTGACAAGGCTTTACTTTCTTCAACACTTGGCTTCAAGGTTATCCTGGGGTTGCCCTCTATTCTGGCCAGCCAGAAGGAACAAAAAACATGGTGTATTTCTATGCAGGAGGCTTTTAGGGGCCCAGTCCAGAAAAGGCTTACATCAGTTCCACCAACTCTCCATTGGCTAGAACGCTGGCACAGGGTGGCACCTGACTGTATGGGTTACAGGGAAATGAGGTCCCTGGCTGCTCAGCACTTCCCAGCATGATGTTTGGAGCAAGCAGGCCATCTCTGTCTCAGAGAGGATACAGCTTCCAATTTTCAACCAGAGTTGGCAATCCACTGTGCTTTGTTGTGCATTTCTTTGATTAACACTAAAGTTGATATATAAAATGTGTTTTGTCTTGTTTTTCTTTTCTTTTCTTTTGTTTTCGAGTCTGAGT
Organism: Colobus angolensis palliatus; assembly: GCF_000951035.1. Classification (NCBI taxonomy): domain Eukaryota; kingdom Metazoa; phylum Chordata; class Mammalia; order Primates; family Cercopithecidae; genus Colobus; species Colobus angolensis. Next base: position 1,285,676 of record NW_012115699.1, on the reverse strand, counting down.
TTCATTCTTGGAGCCCAGGCTGGAGTGCAATGGCGTGATCTCGGCTCACTGCAAACTTCACCTCCTGGGTTCAAGCAATTCTCCTCCCTCAGGCTCCTGAGTAGCTGGAATTTCAGGCACCTACCACCACACCCAGCTAATTTTTGTATTTTTAGTAGAGATGGTGTTTCACCATGTTGGCCAGGCTGGTCTCAAACTCCTGACCTCAGGTGATCCGCCCACGTTGGCCTCTCAAAGTGCTGGGATTACAGGCGATATATAAAATGGTTTAGGGCCAGCCCCAGTCATTCACACCTGTAATCCCAGCCCTTTGGGAGGCAGAGGCAGGAGGATCACTTGCGGCCAGGAGTTTGAAACCATCCTGGGCAATATAGCAAACCTTGCTCCCCCTACTCCCCACTGTCTCTAATAAAAAACGAATAAAGCTTTATAATATATGTATTAGTCATTTATGATTTCTCCTTTCTGAATTTCCCATCTTCGTGTTCTTTGTTCATTGAGATCTCAGAATTTTTTAAATCGTTTTTATGAGTGCTTAAATGATTAAACATTATAATCCTCATTTGTTGTTTTCCTTTTCATTTTTACATAGTTTTTGAAGGATGGAAAATTTAAAACTTTATATAATCAATTCTGTGTGTTTTTTCTTTGTATTCCTCCCATTGTTTTCTACTGGGGGAATTTTTTTACCTATTTAGAGATTAAATACACAATCTCTTCCTTGCTGGTTTTTTTTTCAAGTTTTTTTTAAAGCTTTGCATACACTTTTAAGTGAGGTTCTAAGTTAACTGCTTTTGAAAATAGCCAATTTTTTCAACACCAGTTATTAAACAATTCATGTCTTTGTGATAGATTTGTGATGACTCATTTGTTACATTTTAAGCTATTTAATCTTCCAGAGTGTGCCTCTATTATCTTAATTCAGTACCGTGAAACTTTAATTGTTACATTTTTATAGTCTTTTCATATATTCATATCTGGTAAGGTAAGCCCTTCCTATATTACTTCTTGTTTAAATATTTTAAGAGTATTTCTCATGTTTTAATAATTTTTATCTCATTGCAAAAATAATAAATACGAATTTTTATTTCAAAAATACAACATGAAAATAGAAAGTTCTTAGTTAACTTCAGATAATTGTTTAAATTCCTTTTAAATTTATATTACTATTCTAATTGTGTCTATATGATATCCACAGATTAATTTGGGAAACCGACAACTTCAAAACATAGAAAAAGCTCCTCATTGTTTCATGTTTTTCAGGAGCGCTTTTTGACTTTCTTCCTACAGATCCAGTGTATTTCTTGTTAATTTTATTCCTAAGTATGTTATAGTGTAATGGTATTTAAATGTAACATTTTTTCTATTTTATTTGTACCTGGTGTTTGTTGGCATGTTGAAAAGCTATTAATTTGTATATAGTTATGTTGTAACTGGTCATATAGGTTTTCAATTAATTTTATTATGCTTCCTAGAGAAATGATCATATTCTCTAGCAAACAAAAATAATGATCTATTTTTGTAAATAAATCTATAGTTCTTTTTGTGCTGCTTTTCAGTTCCTGCTTCACCGCAGTCCCTAGCACAGTGTTGTGTAATCCACAGTCCACAGGGCCTCAGCATTCCATGAATTTGAAAAATGCTGGACCCCATCCTGGCTAACACGGTGAAACCCCGTCTCTACTAAAAAATACAAAAAAATAGCCGGGCGCCTGTAGTCCCAGCTACTCTGGAGGCTGAGCCAGGAGAATGGTGTGAACCCAGGAGGGGGAGCTTGCAGTGAGCTGAGATCGCGCCGCTGCACTCCAGCCTGGGCGACAGAGCGAGACCCCGTCTCAAAAAAAGAAAAGAAAAGAAAAGAAAAATGCTGGATCCTTCATCTCCCTCTTGTAGGTTCTCTACTTATATTTGAGTGTTGAGAGCTTTGAAAAGTCATGTGATAAAGAATCCTAGCTAAACTTATTTAACCTTGCATCACCACTATACATCCACTAATATGCAAAACATCCACCAATATGCCTCAGGACAATGGCAGTCCTGTCTCCAACACCCCCATGCCACAGTCTGTGTTCTCTTTCCTACCCAGACCTTCCACAGCCACCACTGCTTGGAAAACCTGTGTTACTGGATTGAAGTTAGGGTAATTCTGCACAATTTCCTAAACAATGCTGAAAAATGGCTGTGATAAAAAAAAAAATCCTTTGATTCATTGATGTGATGTACAGTACATAGGTAAATCTGTTTGTGTTCTCTTTTTTCTCCTGAATAGACTTGCCAGAAGTTTATATAACTTATTGCTTTTTTGAAGAGCCTACTCTTTGATTTATCAATGCTATAATTTTTGTGGGTTTTAATTCAATAATCACTGTTTTTATATTTATCGTGTTTTCCTCCTACTTTCCTTAAATGTATTTTGCCATCATCTCTTCTAACTTGGGGAGCTAGGTACTTAGTTCATCTATTTTTGTATTTACAACTACATATCAAACTGTATGGAACTTAGCCAAATACCAACATGCTCCCATTATTAGAGAAAAGAAAGGGAGAAAAAAGATTAACTCATTAAATTTCAGGCTCATTGCTTCTCTCACAGAATCTAATGCATTAATTAAACTTTATCTCAAAAAGAGCTAACATAGATAAAAGTAGAGAAGTACTGGTTTTTTGAAACAACTTTGAAAAACTAAGGTCGTGGAGAACTGGAACACCCAGAGTCCCTTCAGCTCCAGGCAAATCAAAGTCATGCAACAAGCATAGAAAGAGCTCAGCCAAACTTCATACCCCATCTTCCCGGGCTCTTTTAAAAGTAAAGGTCGGCTTATATTCAGTTCAAATTTGTCCTACAATTTTGGAGTCTGCTTATTTGGATTCCTTCCAGAGGCCAATCTTGAGGCAAGAATCCCCAAGCTAAGTATTTTATTGGGGAGGCAATCCCAGATAGCACCACTAGGCGAGTAGGGAAGTGAGATTAGGAAGGAAGGAAATGAGTGAAAGGATTATTATCAAGCAAGTTAATACATAAGCAACTGGAGCTTGATTCTGCTGTGGAACTCCGAGACCAGGGTAGAGCGTGGGCCTCAGGGTTGTCCCACCCCCAGGGTGAGCGGCTGGGGTATTCACATACACAGACTCCTGTCAATCAGTGGAGGGCTGCTGAGGGTAGCGGCGCGGCTGGTCTGCAGCTCCGACCGGAAAAGTCCACAGTTTCGGAAATGCAGGCGCTGGCAGTCAGATGTCAGACCAGGGTGCAGTAAGTGGTAAAGGCGAGGGGATAGGACAGCAGCGGAGAGCGATGGGATGGGGAGTGCCCTGGCAGCCATTACAGGGGCATTGGATGTTCTTCTCTTCAACCAGTCATAAATACCTCACCCAGGCTTGAGAACAGTGCCTGGAGTTACTTATGGGCTGATTTTCTTTCTGAGAGATATAAAAGGGATTTTTTTCTAGGGTTAACCCATGACCTACTGTACTCTCATCATCAGAGACGCATCTTCTGGATGTGCAACAAAGAAGGAGCACAGGTTGTGTATGACCGTGGTCACTGTGCAGAGATAGTCAAGCCGCGTGGGAGCTAGGGCTGAGGATGGTAAAGTGAGGAGACGTCAGAGGTCCCTGGAGGTGTTGCTAAAGGGATTCAGACTTTAGACAGTTGAGATGGACTGGGGAACAGAAAGCACAGAGGAGACAAATTGCACCTTCATGACAATTTTATTGTTTTAATAATTGCTTTCCTCTTCTAGGGAGTCCCCTTGTTACAAGATCCTAAACCGTTGTTAAGAAAAATGTCGTGTCTCCTATGTGTAGTTCTGTCTGGATGACCTTGAGTCACTTTCTTCACTGCTGAATAGGAAGGGAAATAAAAACTGCTTCACCAGGAGAGTAGTTGTAACAACTAATTAGATGAAGGGAAAACCGTGTGATTAATAAGTGCTTGCTAAAAAAAGTAAGTCCTCCTCACAAGAATTTGTTCAGCTTAATTAATGGGACAATCTGTTCTCCAAAGCACAGCATAAATGCAATATAAATAAAAGGGATTTGACCCTATTTGTCATTGCCAGTTTCCCAATAGTGGAGAATAATAAAATCTATGTTCCAGTCAGCTCTTTATGCAGATAAATTCACTCTCTAAAATGACATTTTGAAAATTAAAATGCTTTCTTATCAATATCATGATCTTTTAATAAATGTAGCTTTCTCCCATTCATTAGCTGAGTTTTATAAACTACTTACTATAGCCACAGTACAACAGTCACCAATAGTGCTGGCCTTTATTTTGCTGTATGGAACTCTGAGTAGATACTATGAAAATGCTTTTCCTCTGCAGAAAATATATTACCTAGGTCATTGTCAACTGTCTGCCTTTTTGACAAATGGCTTCCTCAACTAAAACCCTCACATGCTGCCAGGTACAGTGGCTCACGTCTGTAATCCCATCACTTTGGGAGGCCAAGGCAGGCAGATCTCCTGAGGTCAGGAGTTCGAGACCAGCCTGGCCAGCACGGTGAAACCGGTCTCTCCTAAAAATACCAAAATTAGCCTGGCTTGGTGGCAGACGCCTGTAATCCCAGCTACTAGAGAGACTGAGGCAGGAGAATCGCTTGAACCCAGGAGGCAGAGGTTGCAGTGAGCTGAGATCACGCCATTGTACTCCAGTCTGAGGGACAAAAGCAAGATTTTGTCTCAAAATAAATAAATAAAACCCTTATGTGCCAATTTGCAATTCTACGCTTTCCTCCCTATTTCCGGTGACAAACAATGGTGTCCACATAAAACTCCTTCCCTGATTTCAGCTTAAATGTAGCGCCCAGGGAATGACCGTACTAGGCTCAATGTCTATGCCATTCAGGTCTATGCATATGCCTTGCTTTCTGGCCCTAGAAGTAGCTTATGATCGTGGAGCCAGGTCACTGCTGCTGCCACCAAAGCCGCAGGTCAAGAAGCCCCATGCACAGAGCAGACTAAGAAAGATTGCTGCACCTGCAAACCTGCCAACTTCTGGTGACGTAGCCAGGAGTACACCCCCTAGAGTGACTTTGATCACTGGGTGACCAAATGGGGTTGGAGCTGGGAGATAACTTCTTTTCCCTTTCTTCCCCAGGTGGACTATTTGGAAGGTGCACTATAAAACCACACAATTAGCTGCACTTACAACTCTGAGAACAGCTCAATAACGTACCTCCTTGTATTTCTTTTCTTTTTTTCTCTTTTCTGTATATTATGTGATAAAATGCATATAATACCTCCTTGTATTTCTTTTCTTTTTTCTCTTTTCTGTATATTATGTGGTAAAATGCATATAATACATGTATAAATACATATAAAATACATACAGTTAAGTGGCATAAAATTTGCCATCTTAACCATTTCTAAATGTTCACAATATATTAGTGTCATCTACGCACACATCCTTGTGCAACAGATCACTAGGACTTCTTCATCTTGCAGGACTGAAACTCTGTACCCACTGAACAGCAACTCCTCTATCCTCTATCCCCCTCCCTACAGTTTCTGGCAACCACCATTCTGCTTTCTGTTTCTACTTCTGTTTGACTACTTTAGATACCTCAAATAAGTGGAATCATGCTGTATGTATTTTTCTTTGTGATTGGCTTATTTCACTTAGCCAGTGTCCTTAATGTTCTCAAGGGTTCATCTGTGTTTTTGCCTATCACATAATTTTCTTCTTTTTTAAGGCTGAGTAGTATTCCATCATATATATATACTACATTTTCTTTATTCATTCTTCCATCAATGGACATGTAGGCTGCTTCCATCTCTTGGCTGTTGTGAATAATGCTGCAAGGAACATGCGTATGCAAATATCTCTTTGAGATCCTGTTTTCAGTTCCTTTGCATGTGAACCCACACCTCCTTATATTTGCACTGTTTCTTTCCCTACCTCACTTCCTTTTTCCCTCACTCCTGTTGCCTGCGGCCTCTGCCAGTGATGTGCTGGTGAAGTTTAATATCTGGCTCTCAAGTATAGTTCCAATGTAAATGTTAGCTGATATTTTCATTTAAATTAACAAGATGAAAGGGAAAGTACAAAGACATATGTCTGAACTTTGCTCGTGATGGCATGAGCAATTTCTTTGTTGCATTGGGCAATAGTTTTCACATTCTGGAAGAAGATTTCAATTTTATGTAGTATTCCCAATATAATGGCTCCAAACATGACATGTTTTTAAGTTTAATTTGTATTATTAACATTTTCTTCTTCACTTTCTTAACTCTATACAATCGACAAGACAAATGGAGCCCAGATTTGTAGCTTTTGCCTCTATCTGTGATGTACAGATGTCTCCCAAATGTCTGATTTCAACCTAAAATGTCTGATTTCAACCTAAAACATAATGTTATTGGAAGTGGAGTTGCTCTGATAATACATTTTTTGGTATTTCCATAATAAATGTAAATAACCTCAAAAGCATAGATAATAGGAAACTATAGTCAAATAATTAGGAAGTGATGAGTTTTGGGTATTTATTGCTTTTGTTTTTAATATAATGTCTTCTAATTTTATATTTATGTAATTTAATTTTTAATAATGGCTGTGTTCAACAACAATCTCTAAAAATTAAATGATCAGCTTTTGTGAGACAGTTCAAGCTGGCTCCAGCACACCACTGGTTTGCATTCCTAAACAAAATATTAAGCCATAAGCTTTTCTTCTCCAGTTTTATTGAGATAAAATTAACAAATAAAAATTACATGTAGGCTAGGTGCAGGGGTTCATGCCTGTAATCCCAATACATTGGGAGGCCAAGGTGGGAGGATCACTTGAGGCCCAGAATTTGAGACCAGACTGTGCAATATAGTGAGACTTCGTCTCTACAAAAAATTTAAAAATGAGCCAGTTGGTGGTGGGTGCCTGTAGTCCCAGCTACTCAGAAGGCTGAGGCGGGAGGATCACTGAGCCCAGGAGGTCAAGGCTGCAGTGAGTCATGATCATACCACTGCTCTCCAGCATAGCTGACAATAGAGCAAGACCCTGCCTCAAAAAATAAATAAATAAAACTGTATATATTTAAGGTATACAATGTGATGCTTTGATATGTATATACATTGTGGAATGATTATCACCACTATCATGCTAATTAACATATACATTACCTTAGTTATTATCATGTGTGACAACATTTAAGATTACTCTTTCAGCAAACTTCAAGTACACAATACAGCATTAGTTACTAGAGTCACTGTACTGTACATTAGACCTCCAGAACTATTCATTCTGCCTAACTAAAACTTTGTACCCTTGACCAACATATCTGCATTTCTCCCAACTCCCAGCCCCTGGAAACCACCATTCTACTCTTTGTTTCTATAAGTTTGACTTTTTTAGATTCTACCTATCCATGAGATCATGCAGCATTTGTCTTTCTGTGCCTGGCTTATTTAACCTAGCTTAATGTCCTCCAGGTTCATTCATATTGTCACAAATGGCAGAACTGTCTTCCTTTTTAAGGCTGAATAATATTCTACTGTAGGTATACATGTACAATTTCTTTAGCCATTCATCCATTGATGGACACTTAGGCTGATTTCACTTCTTGGTTATTGTGAGGAATGCTGCAATAAATATGGGAGCACAGATATCTCATTGAGATAATAATTTCATTTCCTTTGAAATACCATAGAAGTGGGATTGCTGGATCGTATGGTATTATATGTTTAAATTTTGAGGCACTTCCATACTGTTTTTCATAATAACTGTACTAATTTGCTTTGCCACCAACTGTGTACAAGGGTTCCCTTTTCTCCACATTCTCATCAAGACTTGTTGTCTTTTGTCTTTTTGATAACAGCCATTCTAACATGTTTGAGGTGATATCCCATTGTCATTTGATTTGCGTTTCTCTGATGCTTAGTGATATTGAGCACCTTTTCATATAACTGTTGGCCACTTTTATGTTTTCTTTGGAAAAATGTTTATTCCGGTCCTTTGCCCATTATTAATCAGGCTGTTTCTTTGCTATTGAATTGTGTATGTTCCTTAAGTATTTTTGATATTAACCACTTATCAGATACATGGCTTACAAATATCTTCTCCCATTCATAGGTTATCTCTTCACTTAGTTGATTGTTTCATTTCCTGTACAGAAGAAGCTTTTTAGTTTGAAGTAATCCCATTTGGATGTAATCACATCCAAAAAATCATTTCTAAGACCAATGTCAAGAAGTCTTATGTTTTTTTCTACTAATTTTACAGTTTCGGGTCTTATATTTAAGTCTTAATCCATTTTGAGTTGAATTTTGTAAATGGTATGAGATAAGAGTCCAATTTCATTCTTCTGCGTGGGGATATCCAGTTTTCCCAAAACTATTTATTGAAGAAACTATCCTTTCCCCATGTGTGTTCCTGACACCTTTGTCAAAGATCAATTAATCATAATCATGTGAGTTTTATTTCTGGGTTTGGCTTTCTGTTCTGTTCCATTGACTTATGCATCTGTTTTTGTGCTGGTACCATGCTTTCTTGATTACTATAGCTTTGTTGCATATTTTGAAATCAAGTAGTGTGGTGTCTCCAGTTTTGTTCTTTATGTTCAAGATTGCTTTGGCTATTCTTGACTTTTTGTGGCTCCATATAGACTTTAGTATTGTTTTTCTATTTCTGTGAAAAATGTCATTAGAATTTTGATAGGGATTGCATTGAATCTGTAGATTTATTGCTTTGGGTAATATAGACACTTTAACAATATAAATTCTTCCAATTCATGAACATAGGATATTTTTCCATTTGTTTGTGACTTCTTGGATTTCTTCCACCAGTTCTTTATAGTTTCAGTGTATAGAGCTTTCACCTGCTTGGTTAAATTTATCCCAATTATTTTTTATGCTCTTATAAATGGAATCATTTTCTTAATTTCTTTTAAGGGCTAGTTCCTTGTTAGAGTATAGAAACTAATGAATAGTTCACATATAACTATTAATTTTGTATATGTTAATTTTGTATTCTGCCACTTTACTTAATTTGTTTATTAGTTCTAGTAGCTTGGGGGTAGAGCTTTTTTTGGGTTTTCTGTTTTTAAGATCATGCCATCTGCAAGCAGAGAAAATTTTAGTTTTTCTTTTCCAATTTGGGTGCCTTTTATTTCTTTTTCTTGCCTAATTGCTCTGGTTAGGACTTCAATACTATGTTAAAGAAGATGTGACCAAAGTGGGCATCATTGTCTTTTTCCTGATCTTAGAGGAAAGGCTTTCAGCTTTTCACTGTTGTGTATGGTATTAGCTGTGGGATTGTCATATATGGCCTTTATTAAGTTGAGGCACATTTCTTCTATGTCTCCTTTATTGAAAGTTTTTTATCATAAAAGGATCCTGAATTTTGTCAAATGTTTTTGCTGTCTCTATTTAGATGATTATATGCTTTTTATCCTTAATTTTGTTAATATGGTGTATCACATTTATTAATTTGCATATGTTAAACCATTCTTACATGCTTGGAATAAATCCCACTTGTTCATGGTGTAAGATCCTTTTAAGGTGTTGCTAAATTCAGTTTATTAGTTACACCATAAACTTTTGCCTTGGGTTCTGCTTTCTAGGCAAATAGACTATGAGAAATACCCTCAAAACAATTGTGAAACACTTTATTCTTTCTTATTAGTTTAGCCTTTTCTTCCCCCATTTATCTACCTACTATAAAGGAAAAGAGAGAGAAAAAGAAAAAAAAAAAAAAACACAGCACTCAACAGTAGCCGAAAACCTCATAGTCCTCCTCAAATATTTTATTCTTCATAAAGCCCCTGGAACCTTTATACCATTCTGAGGCAAAGAAGGGCTGAAGGAGAAAGCCCTACAGTACAATTCCCCTCTCATCCAACAGGATGGGGACTCAGAGTTGGTTTTATTTTATTCACATTTACAAGGTTGTGCCTTTGTTCACAGAGCACAAACCCCTCCTGGTCTGTCCCTGCTTCCATCACTTAACCCCATAACAAATAGGGAGGGTGGCAGGGGACTATCAGAGGACCATAAAGAAGGAATGCCAAAATTAGGAGTCTGTGTCCCCTCCCATTTGGAAATGTTGGCCCTCGGGCTTTCCTCTCATGATCAAATCATCTCCACTGGAAATCTTGTTGACCCCTTGAAGGTGCAACCCGTTCGTGAGCAGTGCAAGATTCCACACTCTCATATTTTTATCACAAAATATCTCTAGGATGTCCACATGAATTCCCCAATCCCGGCCCTCAGAAGATGATGAGATGAGGAGCAAATTATGTAAATTTCAGAGAATGCCACATTCTCCGAAGTCCTCCTGCCTGTCACTGCTCAGACTGCCACTGCATGCCCTTGCCACCAGTTGCTAATTGCCTGCTCCTGAACTTGCATTTCAGAAGGTGACCTGTTGCTCACTCAGCAACTCCAGACCAGCTTCAGACTGGGAAAGCCAGGACACATTTCTCCTATCAGGTGGACTAAATCACACTTTCTTCAATCACATCTGAAACCTTTCCGATTTAATTTTTTCTTGGGTACTCTCTGTCAGCCCTAGGGTACTATATAGTTTCCTTATATCTTATAGTGATTCCCTTTTTTTCTTTTTCACTGTGTTGCCCAGGCCGGAGTGCAGTGGCATGATCTCAGCTCACTGCCTCCCACGTTCAAGCGATTCTCCCCTCTCAGCCTCCCCAGTAGCTGGGACAACAGGTGTGCACCACCCAGCTAATTTTTGTATTTTTAGTAGAGACAGAGTTTCACCATGTTGGCCAGGCTGGTCTCAAACTCCTGACCTCAAGTGATCCACCCACCTTGGCCTGCCAAATTGCTTGGATTACAGGTGCAAGTCACCAGGCCCAGCCTCTTTTTATCATATTTAATAATTCTTGTATTAAGCTTCTGTTTAAGCTAGTGTGTTTTACATCACTTGATTTGATCTAGATTGCCACAACTAAGAACAACTTCACTAACATTTCTTCCTAAGAACTGGGGAGGGCTGGAGACTCAGGCCACCCCTGAGAGGTGAGTCAGGAGGAAATTCCAGTTCTGCAGGCAGCAGCAGATCCTGAAGGCACCGTCCCTAGCCACCACCTACTTTTAACACGGAGCTTCTGCCACAGCACAACCTTTTCGGGTGGATACAGCTTGCTAGGTGGTGTGAACATAGCCGCAGAGCCCAGTGCCCCATTCTTAATTCCACACTATTTCTCTTCCATTCCCATACAAAAATCCTGTATCCCTTAAAGCTCACACCACAGGTTTTCATGTCCCTCTGGATGTGAGGCAAGAAGATCATCTTCTGACATCTCTCACCTACTGAGCATCCAGAGTTGCCCAGCTGATCTGACCAATTACTTTGGCAAACTTTTCTTCTTTCACCTCTCTGAGTACATCCTTTCTTTGGCCCTTGATTTGTAACATTTCCCACATCCCAATACAGAAAAGTGGTTAAGGGCGTGGGCTCTCCAGCCTATGTGTGTGGTTCGAGCCCCACCTCTGACTAGCTCTGTGACTTTGGATATGCTACTTCACTTCTCTGTGCCTCAGTGCCTTCACACATGTAGTGGGTATGAAATAGTAGCGCCTATATCATGGGACTGGTAGAGGAGTTAATGCATTTAAAGTACTTTGATTTCCTGGCCCACAAGTGCCCAGTAAGTTTATCTAACATTGTGATTCATTTTATAATCATCTTCATGGGTGGCTTTGTTTGGTTTCATTTTGTTTTGTTTTGTTTTGTTTTGTCTTGTCTTGTCTTGTTTTGTTTTGTTTTGTTTGAGATGGAGCTTGGCTCTGTCACCCAGGCTCGAGTGCAGTGGCATGATATCGGCTCACTGCAACCTCTGCCTCCTGGGTTCAAGCAATTCTCCCGCCTCAGAGTCCAGAGTAGCTGGGATTACAGGCATGCACCACCACGCCCGGCTAATTTTTTTTATTTTTAGTGGAGACAGGGTTTCACCATGTTGGCCAGGTTGGTCTTGAACTCCTGACCTCAGGAGATCCACCCTCCTCAGCCTCCCAAAGTGCTAGGATTACAGGCGTGAGCCACCATGCCCAGGCTTCATGGGCGTTTTTATCAGTCATATAGGTGAACCATTCCACACATCAGCCTTACAGTTTGACTATCTTAGCCCTGTAGATTCCCCCACTCCACTCTGATTAGACTGCCATAATAAAATACCACAGATTGAGTGACTTAGACAACAGACACTTATTTGCCCACAGCTCTGGAGGCTAGAAGTCCATGATCAAGATGCCAACCAATTTGGTTTCTGGTGAAGGCTCTTCCTGGCTTATAGCTGGCCATCTTCTTCTCTCTTTGTCCTTGTGTGGCCTTTCCTTTGTGCATGTGGGGAGAGAGAGAGAGCTCTTGAGTGTCTCTTTCTCTATAAGAACTTTATGTTTCCAGGCCAGGCACGGTGGCTCATGCCTGTAATCCCAGCACTTTGGGAGGCCAAGGCGGGCGGATCACGAGGTCAGGAGATCGAGACCATTCTGGCTAACACGGTGAAACCCATCTCTACTAGAAATACAAAAAAATTAGCCAAGCATGGTGGTGGGCGCCTGTAGTCCCAGCTACTTGGGAGGCTGAGGCAGGAGAATCGCTTGAACCCAGGAAGCAGAGCTTGCAACAAGCCGAGATTGCACCACTGCACTCCAGCCTGGGCAACAGAGCTAGACTCTGTCTCAAAAAAAAAAAAAAAAGAACTTTACGTTCCATTTCTCTCTGTCATCACCTTCTCAGTTCCTTACTCTGCTCACTGTTTTCCCCTCTTACATTGGACCCCATAATCGACACTCCATGAACCCCTGGTTAGGCATTTTAGGATACCTATTGCGTCACCTCTTCTGGGCATCCCCAAGAAATGTATGTTTGAGAATCTTCAGATGGGCTTCACAACCACATCCTATTCCCCAACTGCTGAAATGATGCCCAACAGGATGTCACCCATTTGGGAAGGAGGCCCTCTAGAATATACAGAGATGGGCAGCAATCCTGGATCCATTGGATACTGCAATAGTTCATCCCTCAATTCCCTGCCAGGAGAGCAGCACAAGAAAAAAAGCTGAGGAGAGAAATTGCCCTCACCATCTCATGTTGCCAGCGAGTAGAATGGGCTCTCTAATCCCTGCTACTTCTTAATTGTCCTGCTTCTGGACAAATTCCCAATCATGCTAAGTGTTTATCTGCTTTCTTTCCACCTCCTATTCACCCTCAATCAACTTCTCTCAATCTCAGTTTCCCCATATGTAAAAATTCAAAAAGAGACATCGCTTAGGAGAAAAGTAAAAATTGTATTAGATAATATGTATATAAATAATCCCTGAAACATAATGGCCCCTTAATGCTAGTTCTTGCCCCATATTTGCATTTTATGTATTTATTTTATGTATTATAAGGGGCATATAATACCTTTACATTGGGTGGATATAAAAAGAAAAAATTACCAATAATTCTACCACCTTAACACATCTGTTTCTCATTTTATGTATCTTTGATTACAGGAGCAGACATTTTTAGGTCACTACAGTTAAATGTGCATAAAATTTTACATCATTACATTCCCATGTTGCTGTCATCTCTGTAATTAAAATTTTCCTGACTTCATAATATTTGATCAAGAGAATGCAATATGAGTTAATCATCCTTCTATCATTGAGTGGTTAAGTTGGTTCCAATGTTTTCCTGTGGTAGAATGGGCTTGCAGTTAACAATTTTGTGTTTATTACTTTTTTCCCCTTATTTGGGATTGTTTCCTTCTGACTTACTCCTGGAAGTAAAATCTCTGTGTCACATACTATAAATATTTTTTGAACTCCTGGTGCATTTGGCCTAGTTGCCTCCCAGAGCATTTCCAACAGTGTCCACTGCCACCAGTAGTGACAGAGAGGGAGTAGTGGCATATATATACTTTTTTTTTTTTTTTTTTTTGAGATAGAGTCTTGCTGTGTCACCCAGGAGGGAGTGCAGTGGTGCAATCTCAGCTCACTGCAACCTCTGCCTCCCAAGTTCAAGTGATTCTCCTGCCTCAGCCTCCCAAAGTGCTGGGATTACAGGCGTGAGCCACTGCACCTGGCCTGTGGTGGCATTTTAAAAAGGACATTTGTTATTCTCCAGGTGTATGTTCCTAGTTGTCTAAAGAATTTAAAACCAAGAATGGTCAGCTCCCTCAGCCTACTTGACCTGAAGAGGAAGGCAGTGAGCATATAGCTTTATTTTCCTGTACTATTTTTTCTAAAATAATTGCTCTCCAGAGATAGACCATCCCTTGCCTCTCTTTGTTGTTACAGCTTCCTTTTCCATGCCAATCCTGAATTCTCATAATGTCCAGCCAGGCACAGGCTCTCTCATTAATCATGTAAACAGGACAGCTGTGGACAGTATTTCAATCTCATGGATGCTCCTGCTGCTCATAACACAGTTTTATTTTTGCTGGACTAAATTCCAGAGGAAGAAAGATACGAACAAGGGAGCAGGTGAACAAGGCCTCCTCCCTCAATAACACCTTAGTAGGATCCCCAGGATCCAGGAACAGACCCTTACCGTTGCAAGTTCCAAAAGTCAATTTTGCCTGATCTCCAGCACTATAGGAAAGCCACACACACACACAAAAAAAGTAGATTTTCCCAAATAAAATCCAGGCAAAGTGGTGATTTATTTTGTTAATGATTAGAGCATTGGGATAATGTATAAATTTGAGACATTGTGTTCCAAAAAGAACCTGAGCAAGGGAAACAGTTCATAACTGGGTCAATCAATCTGAAGAGATGGAGAGAAACAGGAGTTCTTGATTTGGTAACTTGGTAAGACAGAGAGCCAGGGAGCTAAAGATTGAGGAGTAGAAACATGAGTAGATGGAAAAGGGAGGAGCTTGCATAATGGGGAGTAGAGTGCCATGGTCTTGATCTCCTGGCCTCGTGATCCGCCCGCCTCAGCCTCCCAAAGTGCTGGGATTACAGGTGTGAGCCACCATGCCTGGCCAGTAGTGGCACTTTAAAAAGGACATTTGTTATTCTCCAGGTGTATGTGCCTAGTTATCTAAAGAATTTAGATGGTCGTGTTGACCCCAGTGCTAAGGGTGCAAGGACACGATGGGGTTAGAAGGTTCAGTGAGAGGAACATTCAGGGTGAAGATGGAGAGGGGATTTGTACAGCAGCAACTTCCCTCTAGTGCCCAGGCAGTGTGCTACCTCTGGCTTAGACTGCAGGCCATTAGAGGTGGATGCAGATGTGCAGGTGGAAGCTGAGGTCCCACTGGGATTCAGACCAGGAGCCCCAGCCTGAAACCAGAGTCCCTGGGAAAACATGGAAGCCAAAGAGCTCCAGCTGCGGCTGGTGAGGATGGGGTGGAACAGGGGCAGGTGCGCAACTGGGCAGTGTGGCCCCTTCCAAAGCCACCACACCCCCAACACAGGGTGTGGCTGCATGCCTGTGTGCCTATGTGAAGATGAGGGAGCATGATCATGACGTTTTGGTAAGCTATTGTTCCAGGGTAGTTCTGGAATATTCATGGATATACCATCCCTTGGTTGCCTGAGCCTGGCCTGAACTCGGGGGCAGAGGTCAAAGCAGGCAGTGTCTTAAGTGTCAGAGGAAGAGCACCACACTCAGTGACCTGAGGGGCCACACTTTGGTTGCGACCCAGATAACGCATATAGGTGTGAGCCTTGCACACTGATACACGGAGCCACCCACTCTGGCCTCAGACAGGCACCTACTAAAGTCCCCCGGGAGGCCTAAAACCTCCTTGATTGGTTCTGGGGTGCTTACATGTCGCAGTTCTATAGTTGTAGGCAGGAGGTTTGTGAGGAATTTCCCAGAAACAAGTTGCCTTGCTCTCTCTTTCTAGGATGGAGCATCTGCCTATTGGTTTGGCCTGCCTGAAACTCAGCAGATGGCGCACAGTTCCCAGCTGGTGAGCACTCCAGTGGGAATTGGACAGAGGAAGCTAATCAGCCGGGAAGAAGTGGATGGCGTTAAATAGGATAATTTGCTTTGAAGCATCCAAGTCACCCATAATGCAATCATTCCCCTCCTCATGGTGAAAGTCAAAACAGCAGAGATTTTCTTAGCTATTCCCAGTCCTCAGGGGCTTCTTTTTCATATGCAGGAGCTTAGCTTGTAAGGTGGATTTCTTTTCTTTTAGGAAATTTTGAGGTTGTGGAGAGGGCATATCTGTCAACTGAAGTATTTACTCATTAGGCATCTCTGCCATACTCCAGACACCGAGACAGTTTATCAGTTTAAGTGCATTTGGTTACAAGTAACAAACTCTCTGGCTAACAAGGCTTAAATGATGAAGACATTTAATTATCTCACAGAACCCAAAGTCTAGACATAGTGACAGAATTGTTACAGCAGCTCAACCATGGCAGCAGGAGCCCAAGAACTTCCCATCTCTCCCCTCTGCTCCTCGCAGTGAGTAAGCCATGCATCCCAATGACTTTCACAGCCCCAAGCATCGCAACCTTATACAACCTCCAAAGGAGGGCGAAAAGGATCAGACACAAGAGTTTCCACTCACATGGACTTCTCTTTTCACCAAGGAATTAGATCTTTCCAGAAGCCCTCAAAAGAGTAGGGTTGGATCACATGGCCATCTATACGTCAATCACTGGCAAAGGAGGATAGGATTACTTCATTGGCTTAGACCACTGTGGTTCATTCTTTGAAGATGACACAATAACCTAAGAACAGGACTGAGATTCAATCATTAAAGAGGAGGTAGAGGCCTGGTGTAGTGACTCATGCCTGTAATCCCAGCACTTTGGGAGGCCGAGGAGGGAGGATCACCTGAAGTCAGGAGTTTGAGACCATCCTGGCCAACATAGTGAAACATCCTCTCCCCTAAATACAAAAATTAGCTGGGCACTGTGGTGCGTGCCTGTAATCCCAGATACTTGGGTAGCTGAGGCAGGAGAATTGCTTGAACCCAGAAGGCAGAGGTTGCAGTGAGCCAAGATGGCGCCATTGTACTCCAGCCTGGGCAATAGAGTGAGACTCCATCTCAAAAAAAAATAAAAAAAGAAGAAGAGGTAGAAATAGCTGGTGGGAGGCTACCCCTAGTGTTTGCCACAGCCAGGCATGAGGGAGATAGTGATGAATAAGATAGACATTGTCTTTGCGCTCATGGAGCTTACAGTTCAGTGAATAAGATAGACAGGAAACAACCCTCAAATATGTGATCTAATATTGCTCTGATCACTATGAATGAAAAGCTGGGGTTTACGAAACAAAATCTCATTGAGATTAGAAGGTAAGGTAGCCTCCTTCGCTCATTACATTCATCTTTCATTGTGGCCGCAGAGTGGTTTCCTAAGCCACCTGTTTCAGACCAGGTCCTCCAGTTTGAATCTGGGGTGGCAGGCAGAATAATGACCCCCGCCAAAGACGTGCATTCCCTAGTTCCTAGAACCTGTGAAACATTACCTTAAATTGCAAAAGGGACTTTGCATATGTAATGAAGTTAAGGATCTTGAGATAGGGAGGTGATCCTGGATTATCTGGGTGGGCCCAATGTAATCACACAGTCCTTATGAGAGAGGTAGGAGGGTCAAAGGGAGAGATCTTATGGTAGAAGCAGAGGTCAGAGTGATGCAGCCTCAAGCCAAGGACTGTGGGCAGCATCTAAAAGTTGCAAAAGGCCAGGAACAGATTCTCTCCTGTAACCTCCACAAGGAACACATTTCTGCTGACACCTTAATTTTAGCCCCATAAGATACATTTTAGATATCTGAGGCCCAAAACTGTAAGATAATAAATTGGTATGATGTCAAGCCATTAAGTTTGTAGTAATTTGTTACAGCAGCAACAAAAAACAGGGTTACATCCAGTGAGTCCCAGTTCAAACTCATAACATCTGCGTGCACCTATGCATACCTGCAGATGAAAACCACGGAGAACTTGGAGGAGGAGCAATGTCAGTCATTCTGAACAACTTTAATCTAACTATAGGTGACATAAAATGAGTTGCTGCAATATTTTTATGAATCCTTCCTCTTCCTCTCTCTTAAGGGACATATTGGGGAGCTTAGTGTTTTCTGAGTACTCTCTAAAATGTAATATGAGTTCATCATATTGGGGTTCTCTCTAAGCTGAACTTCCCAAGTGCCCATCATCTGCTATACATAATAGAGAGCATGCCTTAAGATTGTAGGCTTCTTGGCTGGGCATGGTGGCTCACGCCTGTAATCCCAGCACTTTGGGAGGCAGAGGCGGGCGGATCACAAGGTCAGGAGATCGAGACCACTTTGAAACCCCATCTCTATTAAAAAAAAAAAAAATTCAAAAAATTAGCTGGGCGCTGTGGCGGGTGCCTGTAGTCCCAGCTACTCAGGAGGCTGAGGCAGGAGAATGGCGTGAACCCGGGAGGCGGAGCTTGCAGTGAGCTGAGATCCGGCCACTGCACTCCAGCCTGGGCGACAGAGCAAGACTCCATCTCAAAAAAAAAAAAAAAAGATTGTAGGCTTCCTCTCAGAGAAACATAGAAACAGCTAACAATATTTTTCAGCAATTCTTGAGAGCTGGTGCTGGTGCTGGAATAATCTGTATCTGGAGGAGGATTCTGCTGCACGTCTTACCTGTTACTCACTAATGCAAGTCAATCTTGAGCCTTCCCTTGAGAGCAGACATGAAGATCAAGAGGTGCTGAGAAAGTCTTTTGTAGGACTCAGGAAGAAAACTCAATGAGACAAAGGCATCCAACTATCATCATGTGGACAGAGAAACTATTATTATAGCACATGCCTAAAAGAAAGTAAAATAAGACCAAAGGGAATGTTCCAATAAAAACCAAAAATATGATAATAGGGCCAGGCACAGTGGTTCACACCTGTAATCTCAGCACTTTGGAGGCCGAGGTGGGTGGATCACCTGAAGTCGGGAGTTCGAGACCAGCCTGGCCAACATGGCGAAACCCTGTGTCTACTAAAAATACAAAAAATTAGCTGGGCGTACTAGGAGGCACCTGTAATCCCAGCTACTCGGGAGGCTGAGGCACGAGAATCACTTGAACCCAGGAGGAAGAGGTTGCAGTGAGCCAAGATTGCACCATTGCACTGCAGCCTGGAGGACAAAGCAAGACTCTGTTTCAAAATAGAATAAAATAAAATAATAAAAAATATGGTAATATGAAGAAATATAAAATCTCAATGAGCAAACATTCCTATAAAGGGCCAAAAAGGTCATTTTATGAAATTGAAATGGCCATCAAAATCCTCTCCAGCCCTTCCTGCCCAGCCCCAGTGCCACTGCCCTGGCATAAGCTCTCAACATCTCTTGCTGGTTTCAGCTTTCTCACAAGTCTTTCTCCTGCAGCACTTTCCAGTCCATTCTCCACACTCCTGCCAGAGTAGACTTTAAAAACATGAATCTCGGGAGGCCGAGGCGGGTGGATCACGAGGTCAGGAGATCGAGACCATCTTGGCTAACACGGTGAAACCCCGTCTCTACTAAAAATGCAAAAAATTAGCCGGGCATGGCGGCGGGCACCTGTAGTCCCAGCTACTTGTGAGGCTGAGGCAGGAGAATGGCGTGAACCCGGGAGGCGGAGTTTGCAGTGAGCTGAGATCGCACCACTGCACTCCAGCCTGGGCGACTGAGCGAGACTCCGTCTCAAAAAAAAAAAAAAAAAAAAAAACATGAATCTCATCAAATCACTTCCCTGCTAAAAATAATTTGCTGACTCCCAGGAACAGGCACCTGATAGAAAAAGTATTTTTTACACATGGCACATGTATATTTTTTACACATGTATGAGCTGGTCCACCTCCCAGTGCACACTACCTCTTATCTTCAGCCTATATACAGGTCAACCACATTGAGCTGACTGAGCATGCCGTGCTGTTTTAGGACTCCATATATTCACACACGCCCTTCTATGTGTCAGCAATGCCCATTCAGCCACCACATCCTAAATCCACCTAGCAAATTTCAACTCATTTGCTAAGACTAAATGCAAACATCCCTTTCTCAGTGGTCTTCTCAGCCCATTCAGTGACCATCAGTGCTCATCTTTCCAGTAGCCATCATCACACTGTATTACTCTTGTTTTTATATATGTGCCCTCTTACCCAGGCTGTGGGCTTCCTGAAAAAAAAAAAGGATCCTGGCTTAGTCATCATCATATCCCTGGCAGCTAATAAAGTCATGCACTCAATAAATGTGTATTGAAAGCATATGAATTAGAGGTAGTATCTGCCTGCCTGTAACAGTGGCACAAACGTAAACTTATGGGCATTACTTTTCCTCACATACTAAGACTGGAGGTTGGAGGTCCAAGGCTGCTGCATCAGTGCTATGGTGACGTCAATGCCCCAGGTACTGTCTATGTTTCTGCTTCTTTTCTTTGAGCTTGGTCATCTCAAGTTGCCTGAAGTCTGCCCTCCATTCCAGGAAGCAGGAAAAAGAGGAATGTGGCAAGGATTAAAGAAGCTCTGTCTATATCGTGAAGGCAAAACTAAAATATCCTTGCTAACTTCTACTTATATCTCATCGGCCAGAACTGTGTCACACTGCCACCCTTAGCTGCAAGGACAACTGGGAAATGTAGTTTACTAGCTGGGTATATTGCCATTCTGAACAAAATCAGCATTTTCTTAGAAAGAATTAGATAATAAACATTGCATATGCGCTGAGCACAGAATGTGGAAATGGGAGCATGCATGAGAAATCAAGACTTAACAAGGTGCAACTGAGACAGTAACACCTTGGTGAAAGCTGTACTCAGAGGTAAAGCTTCTGAGGACCAAGGTCCAGCACAGAGAACACTTTCTATAGTGGTTCTTCCAGTTGTGGAGCTTTTTTAAAAATTTCAGATGCCCTGGCCCACCTTCATAACGCAGAATCAAATTATCAGAGGTTGGGAATCTAAAATGTAGGTCCACAACGACTGTGTATAACTGATGCAACCACAGGGTGTGGTCTGGCAGACACGTGTGGCTTTTGAAAACTCTACAGATTTTTTCACTGCATGACTGGGGTTCACCCTCTGCCTTGGATGCTTGCCCTTTGGTTTAAGCCTCAAAGTCAAACCTCAGATGAGAAGATGGGCATATCATGCAGTGGCTAAGTGCATGGACCCAGAATCAGACTGTTTCAGCTCCTCCCCTTACTAGCAGTGTGTGTAATCTTAAGGTAGTTGATGTCTCTGTGAATCATTTTATTATCTTCAAAATGAGAATAATAGTCTATATCTCATAGGGTTATTAAGATAATCAAATGAGTTAACTGAGAACTTTTATCACAAATCAGTGTTGAATTTTGTCAAATGCTTTTTCTGCATCTACTGAGATGACAATTTGATTTTTCTCTCTTAATCTGTTAATGTGATTGTTGCGTTGATTTTTTAAATGTTAAACCAAACTCAAGTATCTGGAATTAAACCCCATTTTGGTCATGTTGTTTTATATCTTTTTTTATGTTGTTGGAGTTGATTTGCTAATTGTCAAGAATTTTTGTGGCTATGTTCAGAAGGATATTGATCTGCAGCTGTCTCTTTTTCATGTAATGTCAGTCTGATTTTGATATCAGAGTAATGCTGGCCTTATAAAATAAATTGGAAAATATTCTCTCATCTAATTTCTGAGAGAGTTTATATATACAATTGATATTCTTTCTTCCTTAAATGTTTGCTAGAAATCACCAGTGAAAAAATTTGGGCATGGAGTTTTCTTTGTGGGGATATTTATAACTATACATTGAATTTATTCACAAATGCATGGCTAGTGATTTTATTCCATTGGAAAACATGATCTTTGCATCTATGAAGATATGTCACAGTACCTCCTTTACTGTTCTTTGAATGAAGCACAATTACATACAATTTGTTGGCCAAGGCTTGTCCCGTGGAAGCACATTGAAGGCTGCAACACCCACTGGGACCCAGAACCTCAGCTTAAATTTCAGGGGAGCTAAAGAGAGACCACCGTCAGGTTGGGTCTGAATATAGCTTTCCTAGCAGTTAGCTTTATGTGGGGGAACGATGAGGCAGGAGGATGAAATTAGGTCTACTTGGGCCCCAGCTGAAACTACAAGCATGCTTGAGCATGCTGGATATTACACAATTCTCGGGCCCCCTTTGCATTCAGGATATCATAGTTTGCACATTTGTTACAAGTTTTCCAGCAGATGTCAGGGAAGTCCCTTGAGGAAGATGTGCTGACCTCAACTGACTAGTGAGCCTACAGCATTCTTGAAGAGGTTCCTGTGGCTAAGACAGCAGGCAAAGTCAACAAATTCATTTATTCACTGGTCCAACAAATATTTATTGTGTGTCACCTATGTGTCAGATATCAGTCTAGGAGCCGGTGTTTTCCTGGTGTGTGTTGTTGGAAAAATTATTTTATCTCAAAGTAAGCACAGATATATTACTGAACCAAAAGCACAATTGATGTAAACCATTGATATTAAAATAAAACAAAAAGCATTCAAAAATGGTTATGTTCCTGTAATTCCAGTCTTGGGCCTCCAGGTCTCTTAAGGGTGCACAATCTTTTTCTGTTTGGAGAGGTCCTTTACCTTAAAGGAATAATTATCCCTTAATTAACAACAACATCAAAAGTTTATGGAAGTCAGTCATCAACTATAGTATAAGCTTTTTTTTTTTCAAGTACACGTGAAACATTTGCCAAAATTAAAAATATGCTAGGCCACAAAATAAGTCCCAATCAATTTCACATGTTTGAAACATGTAGGATATTATTATTATTATATAATACACTGGAATTATGTTTTTAAAAAGTAATAAAAAGATAATTAGAAAAATCTCACAATTAAGCAATATACTTCTGGGAAAAAAACTCTTGGGTCAAAGAAGAAATCATAATTATTCTGAACTTAATTAGAATATGACATATCAAAATGTTTAGGATGCAGCTAATGTAGTATTTAGAGGAAAATGTAGAGCTTTAAGAACTTGCATTAGAAAAAAGGCTGAAAATAAATTATTTTAGTATATATTTCAAAAATTATTTAAAAATCAACAAATTAAAATATATTCAAAGCACTTACTGCCTGGTACATTATAAGTACCACATAAGCATTAGCTATCATTTTTATTACCTAACTTAGGTAGAAAAAAATAAGTACTATATATAGTACATGGTACCACAGCTTACCAAATTTCTTGCATTGGAATTTGGGTTTAAAGCCAATACATTAAAAAAAACAATTCTTATTTTATTTTATTGATTTATTTTTGACAAATATATGACTGTTTCAGTTCTCCTCTGCTGTGTGACAAACTATTCCAACACTCAGTTGCTTAAAACAATGCCATTTTATTGCACAGAATTTTGTGGGTTGGGAGTTTGGGCAGGGCTTAGCAAGCCTCTTCTCCATGTGGCTTTAGCAAGGCTCATGAGGCTGGAGTCAGCTGTTGATGAGGCTGGGCTGAAGGTTCAAGATGGCCTTGTCACATGACTAGGCCTTTTGCCGGCTGTCAGCTGGCACACATTGATTCTTCTCCACATGGTGCCTCTCTCCACAAGGTCCAGTTGCTCGTTCTCCAGGATCCCTATTACCATGTGGCTCATCTCCAACAGGATAGCCTAGACTTTTCATGGAGAGTGAGAGGACTAAGAGAGTGAAAACAGAATCTGCAGGGCCTCTTAGGCCTGGCATTGGAAGTTGCACCATGTCACTTTCCTTGTGTTCTATTGGTCAAAGAAAGTCATAGACCAGTACAGTTCAAAGAGGATGGAAATAGACTGCACTTTTTGATGGAGAAAAATGACAAAGTCACATTGAAAAAGAGGGAGGGATTGCTGCCCACATCTTTGGAAACAATACACCACAGGGACCTTAAACAATTTACTCATACTCTCTGCTCCTCAGTTCCATCATCTGCATGGGGAATAATAATAGTTCCTAAATTAAGAGTGGTTGTGAAAATTAAATGAGAGCCGGGCGCGGTGGCTCAAGCCTGTAATCCCAGCACTTTCGGAGGCCGAGACGGGCGGATCACGAGGTCAGGAGATCGAGACCATCCTGGCTAACACGGTGAAACCCCGTCTCTACTAAAAACACAAAAACTAGCTGGGCGAGGTGGCGGGCGCCTGTAGTCTCAGCTACTCGGGAGGCTGAGGCAGGAGAATGGCGTAAACCCGGGAGGCGGAGCTTGCAGTGAGCTGAGATCCGGCCACTGCACTCCAGTCCGGGCGACAGAGCAAGACTCCGCCTGGATTGCAATTGAACCAGAAAAAAAAAAAAAAAAAAAAAGAAAATTAAATGAGAAAAAATTATGAAACACTCAGATGTCTCTAGTACAGTGATCCACAAACTCGATGTGTATCAGAATCATCTGAAGGGCTTATTAAAAAGAGATTCCTTGGCCCCATCCTCTAAAAAGCTTTTAATTGAGCAGATGTGGGCCAAAGCCCCAAAATTTGCATTTTTAACAAGCCCTCAGGTGACACTGCTCTTCTACCATTCTAATAGGTCAGGTGGAGCACACAATAAGCACATATCGTTGTTAGCCTTTTTTATTTTAAAAGAAGGGAGGAAAAAAGACTATGGACAGCTTTGTTGTTTAGATCCTGAAGGCACAAGGAAGTAAAAGTTATTGTTTTTCCCCCCTGAAGGACGTAGTTTATGTGTATAAAGAAAAATTTTTTAAAAACTGTTGTAAAGCAGGAAGCAGTGGAAGAGCTTTGAATGCTGTGGTTTGCTGAGTACCAGTGAATGAGGAATCATCCGTGAGGAAGTAGGTTTGGAGCTATTCAGTGACAGATGAATAGAAAGTAGACAGAAATGGAGGGGAGTGCCTTCCAGGTAGGGGAAATGCATGAAAAGATGTGCATCAGCCACAGTCACTGTGCATGCTGTTTAATTGAATCAATTTTTTAAAAATCAGGCAGTGTGGCAGAAGTGTACAGGAATAGAAGAATATTCATTTCTACCCAATCCCCAGGCCTCAACAGCCCTGTTTCTCTCTTGTAGAATCGGGATGCCCAGCTTTGTCAGCTCCAGGGTACCAGCCAGGCCTCTCCACGTTGTCATGGTAACCGAATCCCCTCATCCCTCTTGTTTTTTTCTCACCAACTATTCAAGAGAATGAAATGCCATGACACTAGGATCTCTCCCATCTTTCTATTGAATTTCCTTGGGAACTGCATGTTCTCGGGTGCGATCTGGAAGTTTTCAAGATTGGGGTCTCTTTGGTGGGTAACCCTTGTCAGAAATCCATCTCCTTGTGTTCTGAAGCAACATATAACCTTGCTGTTTAGTTATGGGAGAACTTGACTTTTGCATTCTAGGTCCCCTGTTTTCTGTGTCTATGAATATATTTGTGTTTTCTCAAAGAGAAAGAAGTACATGCAGTTTAAATACCAAATTTATTCCAGCCCTATGGCACATCGTCCTGCTTGATAAGTGTCCTCAGACAAGGAAAGGAAAGCATGATTTAACCTAGGTGCTGATACTAAAAGGATTACTTGGGTTGTTGGAGGCTTTTATAGAGTCAGTTCTCATGTTTTCATATCATCTATTTTAATTTAAGAGAATCCTCAAAACTGTTACTCAGATCATCTACACCAGAGGTTCACATCTACACCAGAGGTTCACGTCTACACCAGAGGTTCACGTCTACACCAGAGGTTCACACACTTAAGTCTGCATCAGAATCCCCTGAAGGGTTTGTTCAAACACAGCCTGCTGGACCCTGCCCCACCACTTCTGATTCAGCAGGTGCAGACTGGGGTCTGAGCACTTACATTTCTAACAAGTTTCCAGGTGATGTTGAGGCTGCTGGTCTGGGGACACACTTGGAGAACTATTGATGGTCACTGAGGCTAGTTAGTAACGATAGATGCAGGAGGCAGATAAGGCAGGGTCCCTGGAAAATCTCCAACCCACCCCACAAGTGTTTGTGCCAGATGTTTTTGTGCAGGTGAGGGAACCTGCACAAGGTCTTGCCTGGGCATGACTGCAGCAGGCCTACATGCACTAGGGAAATGGGATGGAACCACCAGGAATTCATGCCGGAATTCACGCCTTACACAGGAGGAGGAGCCGGGCCTCTTCAGCTCGTGTGTGGTAGCCTAGTATTCAAACTGTGAAGTGGGAGTTTGTGGAGAAGACCCCCTCTTTCTTTGCTGAGAGCTTTCTTTTTGCCTAACGAATCCATCCTCCACACCTTTCAATGTGTCCACGTGCCTAATTTTTCCTAGTTGTGAGACTCGGATTTTAGCTGAACTAAGGAGCAAAAATTCCTGTATCATTAAGCTATGAATGATGAAACTTTGCAAACTCCTGAAATGCACCTCTGGTTGGCCTGTTAAAAGCGAGAGCTGAGAAAGGGCTCTCGCAGTACTTGGAGACAGAGAGAAGATACTAGCTCCACATCTACATCCCTCCCTCACCCAAATAACTGGGTCCCTTAGGGAGAGTCATTAAGGCTCTCTAAATTTCAATCTTACCTGAAAAAAAAAAAATTACCCCCTTACCTAACCTTGCAAAAGTATTATTCTAATTAAACAAGACAAAGCGTGTGAGGCTACTAAGTCAGTGGGACTGCCATACAAACATAAGTTATAAGTGTTGTAGCAGGCCAGGCACAGTGGCTCACACCTGTAATCCCAGCACTTTGGGAGGCCAAGGTGGGTGGATCACCTGAGGTCAGGAGTTTGAAACCAGCCTGGCCAACATGGTGAAACCCTGTCTCTACTAAAAGTACAAAAAATTAGCTGGGCGTGGTGGCAGGCACCTGTAATCTCAGCTACTCAGGAGGCTGAGGCAGGAGAATCACTTGAACCTGGGAGGTGGACGTTGCAGTGAGCCAAGACCACGCCATTACACTCCAGCCTGGGCAACAAGAGTGAAACTCCATCTCAAAAACAACAACAAAAGAAAAAAAAAAGTGTTGCAGCCAAGACTAATTATTTTATAACCGTTGAAGTGAAATTCTATTTATCCCCCAAGCCGCAGATGGTCCAAGGAGGGGTGCACCAAAGGCCACAGCAATGGGAAACAGACTGCATCTGCTGTTCATTCTTCTCACCCACAGCCCCACACAGGGGTGATCTCCGTGGTGCCTCACCTGCAGGGTATGGAGTATCCATATGCATAAGTCTCCTATGAATGTGGTTTTTATAAGACTGTCTCTGAATTTCTGGCACACAAAGCAAAGACCCAACCATGGAACTGATGCACCTCTGGGGCTCTACCCTGAGTACCTACATCACTTCCTCCCTCTCTCCTCAACTTCTGTCCTCTTGAACGTCAATACAGAACAGAAAACATTTAAACAACACTTTCCAATCCAATTCACATTTTAAAAAATATTTTAATCAACCCAGGTTTTTGTCACCGGAAGTTGGGCACAGCTTTATTATTGTTATGCAAATATTCCCAGAAACACATTTCCTCCTTAAACTACCACAGAAAATAAAATACCTAGGAGGCCTTTCATTTGGAACTGTCACTCACCCTTTCTAAGTCCAGCAAGATAAATGGGTTATGGAGAATTTTCTTTGTTTATGTTCTGCACCCTTAGTGTGCGCTCATCTAAAAGAATTTTTTCTCTATGCTTGTAAAACATGAAAAAGGATAAATTTCTGGTTATCTTTTAAAGGGAATTTCTGGTGATGTTCAATGTGAAAATCCCTAGAAGAGTAACCCCCCCAAAATTTTGACTGGAGCCCTGAGTGACATTTAAAATTACCCTCCATCACCCCCGGTCCTTTATCACTTATCCAACTTTGGTAGAGGCAGGCGCTGTGGCCATTCTTGTCATCAGATTCATAACTCTCTCATCTATTATTTAAGGGAATGGCCAACAGGATGTACAAAGCTTCATGTGTTATGTGTTTACAGAGTCTGGATTTTTCTATTCTATCAAGTAATTTTGAAGTGGTTTCTATTTTTTTTTTTTTTTTTTTTTTGAGACAGAGTCTTGCTCTATCATCCAGGCTGGAGTGCAGTGGCGCAATCTCAGCTCACTTCAACCTCCACCTCCCAGGTTCAAGCACCACCATGCCCAGTGAATTTTTATAATTTAATAGAGACAGGGTTTCACTATGTTGACCAGGCTGGCTCAAACTCCTGACTTCAAGTGATCCACCAACCTCAGACCCCCAAAGTGCTGGGATTACAGGTGTGAGCCACCATGCCTGGCTGAAGTGGTTTCTTCAAACCAGCTAGAAAGCTGATTCTTTGTGAAGGTGACTCAGACAAAAGCCAACTACAACAGGGAAGCCATGAGAAGGAAGCTCATTCAATCCAAGACAGGCTTGAATCAGCAGCACTTTACCTGGCCCAGAAGAAAGCAGAAAGAGGCCCTGACTTTGCATCTAAAGAACTCTTAGAAGAAAAGAGAGAGAAGAAAACTCCAAAGAAACCTTTCGGCCTCTACACTCATACTCTCATTGGCCAGAGGTATGATGCAACCCTCACTCAAAATCTCTTAGCACAGCCTACAAAGGTGGTTGAACTCATGGAAGTATAAGGCCTTTATTGTGTGTCCAGTCTAATAGGCCTCACCCAAAAGGGAGAAAGAATATCATTTCAACAAGAAAGAATATCTTGTTACATACACATATACCCATGTATAAGTCACAAAAGAAAAAGCTCTGGAAAAATTATACAAGAAATAACCCACAGTGATAAACTCTAGGGGTGAGCTGGGGACCAGGATGAGAGGAAATTTTACTTTTCATTTGTTAATTTTTTTTTTTTTTTTTGAGGCAGAGTCTCGCTCTGTCGCCCAGGCTGGAGTGCAGTGGCCGGATCTCAGCTCACTGCAAGCTCCGCCTCCCGGGTTTACGCCATTCTCCTGCCTCAGCCTCCCAAGTAGCTGGGACTACAGGCGCCCGCCACCACGCCCGGCTAGTTTTTTGTATTTTTTAGTAGAGACGGGGTTTCACCATGTTAGCCAGGATGGTCTCGATCTCCTGACCTCGTAATCCACCCGTCTCGGCCTCCCAAAGTGCTATGATTACAGGCTTGAGCCACCGCGCCCGGCCAACTTTTAAAACTAAACCAATATCTAGTGAATACATTTTAAGAAGTGAGGGAGATTTATATACAAGAAGATCAAAAGACCTCATTGATAGGATGGCAAGTGAAACACCAAACAGTTACAAAGTATATGGGAAGAAATGATCTCATTTACAACAACCACCAAAGAGATAAAATTCAAAACATGGGCAAAATCTACAAGAAGTAAATTTTAAAATTCTACTGAGGGACATAAAAGATAATTGAATAAATGAAAAACCATACCCTGTCTTTGAAAGACTCAGTAATTTAAAGATGTCAATTCTCCCTTAAATTAAACTATAAATTTAATATGATCTCAATAAAAATGCCAATATATTGAAGAGGGGAACCTATACAAGCTGATTATAAATTTCTATGAAAAAATAAAAATAAAAGATGGGCCAGAAAAACTCTTTTAGCTCCAGTAGAGAGCAGAACATTTTGTACTGTTCTGGTAATTAAAACCATCTGGGGCACTCCTGGGCAAACACAACCATTGAAACTTCATTAAAAGGACAGTGAAATAATAAAAGAGAAAACCAAAAATCCAAAGAGAAGGGGAGGGGCAGAGGAAGCTATAAATGAGCTGCCTTTATAGCCTTTATTCCTAATTAAGGAAGGCAGTAAAGATGGTGCACCTCACCATCCCTATTGCCTTCCTTAATTCTGCCCACACCTCCGAAAATTGACTCTTCACTAAAGTCTCCTGAATGGCCTGAGTGCCTGTGTTTCCTGCCAGAACCCTTGTTGATACAAATAACAATTGTGTGACTTTTTAAAACCTTGTACAAACCCACGTTACAGTCTTTAAAAATATTAATGACCTGTTTTCTTTTAAAAATGTCAAAATCATGGGAAACAAAGAATGTCTGAAGATCTGATCTAAATTAAAGACAAAAAAGACATAAACCCTAAATAAATGGTGTGATCCTGGATTGCAATTGAACCAGAAAAAAAAAAAAAAAAAAAAAGATGACTATGAAATTACTGTAAAGGACTTTATTCAGAGTAGAAGATGGTACAACAATGAGGACAAGACCACATTGCCCCTTCAGACCCCCAGAAAGTATCAGGACAATGTTCCGAGGGAGGCAGGAATGAGGCGAGGAGCTGAAAACAGACAGACAGGTGGGAAGTCTATCTACAGGGTGCTGAGAAACCCTTTGTCCCTTCTCCAACTCTGCAAAGTAAATAATGTCCCCAACTCTCCCACTTGATACCATTGATTTATTCTCGGGAGAAACAAAAATGGAAAACTATAATGATTAGCCACCTAGCATCTAGCTTATACCCAGCCAAACTACCAAGCCAACATGAGGCTAGAAGAAAGGAATTTTCAGACATGTAAGGTTCCCAGAATACTGTTCTGGCTAGAAGCTACTGAAGAAGTGCCTCCCAAACTTCCATGAGCACAGGAGTCACCTGCGGATCTTATAAACTGTGCGTTCTGATTCCGAAGGTCTGAGATTCCACATTTCTACAGATCTCGGATGATACTGTTGCTGCTAGTCCCTCAGCCACACTTTGAACAGCAAGATACTACAGCAGCAGTTTTCAAAGTGTGGTCCAGAGACTTCTGGAGGCTCAGAGATCCTTTCAGGAGTCAGCGAGGTCTTCACTTTTCCAACTACGTATCTGTGTGAGAACAGATTTTCTTCACATACCTTGATTAAAACAATACATCAGGCCGGGTGCAGTGGCTCACGCCTGTAATCCCAGCACTTAGGGAGGCCGAGGCGGGTGGATCACGAGGTCAGGAGATTGAGACCATCCTGGCTAACACGGTGAAACCCCGTCTCTACTAAAAATACAAAAAATTAGCCATGCGTGGGGGTGGGTGCCTGTAGTCCCAGGTTCTAGGGAGGCTGAGGCAGGAGAATGGCGTGAACCCGGGAGACGGAGCTTGCAGTGAGCCGAGATCACACCACTGCACACCAGCAAGGGTGACAGAGGGAGATTCTGTCTCAAACAACAACAACAACAACAACAACAATACATCAAACCATATCTGAGCATTCAAATGTCTTCTTTTTCTTTTCTTTTTTTTTTTTTGGAATGTGATGTATGCTGAACCCCTACAGCCGTCTTCTAATAAGCCAGACATTAAAGAGATTTGCAAACATGTAAAGCAATGCCTCTCTTCTCAGTAATTTTTTTGTCTTTAAAAATATAGTTGTTTTTCATAAAGAATGTTATTTATGTTAATATGTAATGTGTTTTATTATTATTTTGAAATGAATAAATACTTTAATGATCTCTCAGTTTTAATTTCTAGGATGGCAAATAAATGTCAATAAAGATAACCACATCAACAAAAGTTATTTGGGGTTCCAAATAATTTTTAAGAATGTAAAAGGATCCTGAGACCACAATGATTGAGAACAGCCGTACTACAGAATATGCTCCAGGAGGAAGATAAAGGACCTAGAAAATAGGGACTCCAGTACAGAAAATGGAAGAGAGACGCCACGACAACAGCTGTACTGGCTTTCTCTGGCTGATGTAACAAATTACCACGTAATGGCTTAAAACAACTCAAGTTTATTACCTCATAGTTTCTGCAGGCCAGAAACCCAGGCACAGAATGGCTTAGCTGATTCCCTGCTTCTAGCCTCACACTCTATCAAGATGTTGATGGGGTACATTCCTTTCCGGAGGCTTTGGGGGTAAGTCTGCTTCCAAGCTCATTCAGGTTGTTGGTAGAATTCAGTTCCATATAGTTGCGGTAAGGTAGGATATCAGCAAGACTCGTCTTCCGAGTACTGGTCACAAGACCCCACTGAACAAAACAGGAGCTGACTTAAACCAGCCAAGACCAGCTAGGACTAGGAATTATAACACATTTGCATAAGACACTCCCACCAGCACCATGGCAGTTTACAAATGCCATAGCAATGACCCAGAAATTACTTTATATGGTTCTAGGAACTCCCTGCCTCTTTTCCAAAAAGGTTGTGAATAATCTGCCCCTTATGTAGCAGGCAAGTAAGAGTGGGTACAAATGTAGCTACCAAGCAATCTGCAAGTACCCCTCTGTGCCACCCTATGAGACAGCCCTGTGCCCTCTATGGAGCAGCCATTTTGCTGTACACTATTACTCTAATAAATTTGTTTTCTTTCACTGTAGCTGCCTCTTGAATTCTTTCCTGAGTGAAGCCAAGAATCTTCTCTGGCTGAACCCCAATTTTGGGGTTGGCCTGTGTCAGTAGGATGGAGGTCCCTGTTTCCTTGGGGTCAGTCTCAGCAGCTTCTAGAAGCCACCCCGGTCCTTGGCTCATGATTCCCTTCCTCCATCATCAAAGCCAGCAACAGCAGGTCAGGCTTTCTTATGCTTCAAATCTTTCTCACCTCTCCCTCCTCCTCATCTTTCCAACTACATCTCCCTGGCTGACTTTTCTGCCTTCCTCTTCTGCTTCTAAGGGCTCATGTGATTACACTTGGCCCACCAGGATAATCTTCCTATTTTAAGGTCAGCTGATTAGTAACCTTTCTAACATCTACAAAGTGTCCCACAGTACAAACTAGACCAGTGTCTGACTGAAGAACCAGCAGATGGAATCTTAAAGAACATCTTTAGAATTCTGCCTACCACAACAGCAAACTTCCAGATAACAGCAGGTAGCAGGTGTAGGGCCCAACCAATCCCGATTGGAGCGGGCTGACAGGAATATAAAATAAAAGGAACAGATATGTTAGAGCATATGAAAAATATTTCTAGAGAGTTTAGATGAGCTTAGCAAGAAGTTTGTAAAAAGCTAGACAAATCGAAAAACAATGTGCTTATTACTCCAGAAAAAAATGAGGAATTTAAAAAGAAAGGAAGCTCAACCATCATGAAGCCCTTGGCTTAAACAATATTTGCAGTCACAACAATGTAAACACTGACTATTGATTTAACAGCAACAAAATATGTAACTGTGATGGGAGTAGAGGAAAGGAAAATAGGAGGAGGAAGTCAATTGATAAATCGAAAAATAGCAGTAGATTGTTTAGAAATATGCAAGGGCTCAGTAGAACACGATGGAAATGAACTAGAACAGCTGGAGGTGGTTGTCTCCGAGCCACAGGACAGGACTGCGTAGGGGTGGACAGTGTGTTCCTCATTTGATGCTGTTAGCATGGTGCCCAGTGTTGTGGCTTTGCCCTGCACTCCCACTGTCCGTTTCCCCATCCACTCTGCCCTCTCTGCCCCGCCCTGGGCCCCAGGAAGCTGACCTTGCTGCTCCATTGCCCCTGGGGCCTGGTTGAATTCACCCAATGGGAGGCACGGCAGAGATAAAGGGGTAGAAGAAAGGAGAGGGGCTCCTGCGACATCCTGCACTGGATGGAGCTCCCAGGCGGGGACTTCATTTCTTCTCCAAGCTCCGGATCTCTCCTGGCTGTTTTCCTGTGTCCACTCCCCTTACCCCTTCAGGCCTAGAAATGGGACTGGCTTCTGCAGTTGCCCTCCCCTGAGCACCTCACCATCCCTATTGCATTCCTTAATTCTGCCCACATCTCTGAAAATTGTCTCTTTACTAAAGTCTCTTGAATGGCCTGATGCCTGTGTTTTCTGCCAGGACCCTGGCGGATACAAATAACATTGTGTGACTTTTTAAAATATTGTTCAAACTCAAGTTATAGTCTAAAAAAATAGTAATGGCCTGTTTTCTTTTTAACAGAGTCAAAATCATGGGAAACAAAGTCTGAAGATCTGATCTACATTAAAGAAGACAAAAAGAAAAAGACATAAAAACTAAATAAATGGAGTGATCCTGGATTGCAATTGAACCAGAAAAAAAAAGACTATGAAAATTACTGTAAAGGACATTATTCAGACAACTGAGAGAATTTGAATAAATTCCTTAGATTAGATAATAGCATTATAACAATGATAAATCTCCCAATTTTGATCATGGTACTGTGGTGATGTAAGTGAATGTCCTTATTCTGAGGAAATAGTTACTAAAGTAGGCATAAAAGGATACCATGTCGGCAACTTCCTCTTAAATGGTTCAGAATAAAAATTTCAGTGATAATATAGTATAGGCAATAAAGAGAGTGAGAAATTAAGCAAATGTGAATCTAGATGATATAAATTCTTTGTACTAATCTTGCAACTCAAGTTTGAAATTATTTCAAAGTACAAAGTTTCAAAAAACTTATATTGATTATTTTGACATTAAAAGCAAACAGTTTGGTACTAGTCCATGACAATAATCTTGCAACTCAAGTTTGAAATTATTTCAAAGTACAAAGTTTCAAAAAACATATATTGATTATTTTGACATTAAAAGTAAACAGTTTGGTACTAGTCCATGAATAGACAGATCAGTGGAAGAGAATAGAGAATCCATGCGTATTGAAAAGGGTAGCATTGCAAAACATCGTGTACCAAGGGCAGGGTGGGAATGGATTACTTTTATTTTTTTTTAATTATACTTTAAATTCTAGGTTACATGTGCACAACATGCAAGTTTGATACATAGGTATATATGTGTCATGTTAGTGTGCTGCACCCACCAACTGGTCATTTACATTAGGTATTTCTCCTCATGCTATCCCCCCCACCAGCCCCCCACCCCCTGACAGGCCCTTGTGTGTGATGTTCTTCACCCTGTGTCCAAGCGTTCTTATTGTTCAGTTCCCACCTATGAGTGAGAACATGCAGTGTTTGGTTTTCTGTCCTTGTGATAGTTTGCTGAGAATGATGGTTTCCAGATTCATCCATGTCCCTGCAAAGGACATGAACTCATCCTTTTTTATGGCTGCATAGTATTACATGGTGTATATGTGGCACATTTTCTTAATCCAGTCTATCACTGATGAACATTTGGATTGGTTCCAAGTCTTTGCTATTGCAAATAGTGCTGCAATAAACATACGTGTGCATGTGTCTTTATAGTAGAATGATTTATATTCCTTTGGGTATATGCCCAGTAATGGGATTGCTGGGTCAAATGGTATTTCTAGTTCTAGATCCTTGAGGAATTGCCACACTGTCTTCCACAATGGTTGAACTAATTTACACTCCCAAAAACAGTGTAAAAGCCTTCCTATTTCTCCACATCCTCTCCAGCATCTGTTGCTTCCTGACTTTTTAATGATCACCATTCTAACTGGTGTGAGATGGTATCTCACTGTGATTTTGATTTGCATTTCTCTGATGACCAGTGGTGATGAGCATTTTTTCATGTGTCTGTTGGCTGCATAAATGTCTTGTTTTGAGAAGTGTCTGTTCATATTCTTTGTCCACTTTTTGATACAGTTGTTTATACTTTTCTTGTAAATTTGCTTGAGTTCTTTGTAGATTCTGAATGTTAGCCCTTTGTCAGATGGGTAGATTGCAAAAATTTTCTCCCATTCTGTAGGTTGCCTGTTCACTCTGGGATGGTAGTTTCTTTTGCCATGCAGAGCTCTTTAGTTCAATTAGATCCCATTTGTCTATTTTGGCTTTTGTTGCCATTGCTTTTGTTGTTTTAGTCATGAAGTCCTTGCCCATGCCTGTGTCCTGAATGGTATTGCCTAGGTTTTCTTCTAGGGTTTTTTATGGTTTTAGGTCTAACATTTAAGTCTTTAATCCATCTTGAATTAATTTTTGTATAAGGTGTAAGGAAGGGATTCAATTTCAGCTTTCTACTTACAGCTAGCCAGTTTTCCCAGCACCATATATTAAATAGGGAATCCTTTTCCAATTTCTTGTTTTTGTCAGGTTTGTCAAAGATCAGATGGTTGTAGGTGTGGTGTTATTTCTGAGGCCTCTGTTCTGTTCTATTGGTCTATCTCTCTGTTTTGGTACTAGTATCATGCTGTTTTGGTTACTGTAGCTTTGTAGTATAGTTTGAAGTTAGGCAGCATGATGCCTCCAGCTTTTGTTCTTTTGGCTTAGGATTGTCTTGGCAATGCAGGCTCTTTTTTGGTTCCATATGAACTTTAAAGTAGTTTTTTCCAATTCTGTGAAGAAAGTTATTGGTAGCTTAATGGGGATGGCATTGAATCTATAAATTACCTTGGACAGTATAGCCATTTTCATTATATTAATTTTTCCTATCCATGAGCATGGAATTTTCTTCCATTTGTTTGTTTCCTCTATTTCATTGAGCAGTGGTTTGTAGTTCTCCTTGAAGAGGTCCTTCACGTCCCTTGTAAGTTGGATTCCTAGGTATTTTATTCTGTTTGAAGCAATTGTGAATGGGAGTTCATTCATGATTTGGCTTTCTGTTTGTCTGTTATTGGTGTATAGGAATGCTTGTGATTTTTGCACATTGATTTTGTATACTGTGACTTTGCTGAAGTTGCTTATCAGCTTAAGGAGATTTTGGGCTGAGATGATGGGGTTTTCTAAATATACAATCATGTCATCTGCAAACAGGGACAATTTGATTTCCTCTTTTCCTAATTGGATACCCTTTATTTCCTTCTCTTACCTGATTGCCCTGGCCAGAACTTCCACACTATTTTGAATAGGTGTGGAAAGAGAGGGCATCCTTATCTTGTGCCAGTTTTCAAAGGGAATGCTTCCAGTTTTTGCCCATTCAGTATGATAATGGCCGTGGGTTTGTCATAAATAGCTCTTATTATTTTGAGATATGTTCCATCAATATCTAGTTTATTGAGAGTTTTTAGCATGAAGGGCTGTTGAATTTTGTGGAAGGCCTTTTCTGCATCTATTGAGATAATCATGTGGTTTTTGTCACTGGTTCTGTTTATGTGATGGATTATGTTTATTGATTCACGTATGTTGAACCAGCCTTGCATCCCAGGGATGAAGTCGACTTGATCGTGGTGGATAAGTTTTTTAATGTGCTGCTGGATTCAGTTTGCCAGTATTTTATTGAGGATTTTCGCATCGATGTTCATCAGGGATATTGGTCTAAAATTCTCTTTTTTTGTTGTGTCTCCGCCTGGCTTTGGTATCAGGTTGATGCTGGCCTCATAAAATGGGTTAGGGAGGATTCCCTCTTTTTCTATTGATTGGAACAGTTTCAGAAGGAATGGTACCAGCTCCTCTTTGTATTTTTGGTAGAATTCGGCTGTGAATCCATCTGGTTCTGGACTTTTTTTGGTTGGTAGGCTATTAATTATTGTCTCAATTTCAGAGCCTGTTATTGGTCTATTAGAGATTCAACTTCTTCCTGGTTTAGTCTTGGGAGGGTGTATGCGTCAAGGAATTTAGGGAATGGGTTACTTTTAAAATGATATACTGAAGCCAGGCCCGGTGGCTCACACTTGTAATCCAAGCACTTTGTGAGGCTGAGGCAGGCAGATCACTTGAGGTGAGGAGTTCGAGACCAGCCTGATCGTCTCTGCTAAAAAAATACAAAAATTAGCTGGGTGCAGCGGCAGGCACCTGTAATCACAGCTACTCTGGAGGTTGAGACAGGAGAATCGCTTGAACCCAGCAAGTAGAGGTCACAGTGAGCTGAGAGCATGCCACTGCACTCCAGCCTGCACAACAGAGTAAGACTCTCTCTCAAAACAAAAAAAAAAGAATAAAAAATAAAATGGCATATGGAAAACTGAATACTCAGAAAATCAGTAAAGTTGGATCCCTATGTCACTCTATGGGCCAAAATTAATCCCAGATGGATCCAAAATTTAAACATTAAAAGAAAACAAAAGAATATTAGAAAAAGAAAAGCTTGGGAGGAAGGAGAATTAGTAGGAGGGAGAGGCTGCCTGTCTCCAGGCACCTGTGCGTTCAGTCCCTCTGCAACGGGCTGCAGTCTCCTGCCTAGCCCTGACCAGTCCTCTGACTGGTCCTTCGAGTCAAAAATTAACAGTGCAAAGACCACTAGGGGTCGGGGTGGACTGGACTTCATCATAACACTAGCAGTAGCATCAATCAGTATTTGCTGGTCAGCAGTAAGGCTGTCCAGCTTCCTGCTCTTCCTGCCCATTTTTCAAATCTGCTTATTTAGCCTTCCTGCTTATTTTATGAGCTAATTTACATTAAATTATTTTTCTGTTTAAAATCAACATGGTTCATTTGTTGCTTACAACTTAGAATGTTAACTACACACACATTTTTAACATAAATTGGGCATGTCAAGATGTGTATGTATTTCACTTACGTACCGTTATATGGCTTGCTTTTTGCCTTAAAATTATATATCTATGATTATGAAATTTGCATACAAAAAGGTTGGAAGGTTAACACAGCAAACTTGTAACAGTTGTTACCTATGGGGATGGTGAAATTGACTGTGGAGCGATAATAAAAAGAACTTACTTTTTTAATCTATCTTCTGTGATTTTAATTTTCCATAGTAATCATAGATTTACATACTACTCTTTTAAACCAAAAACATCTTAATAAGATTTTTAAGATCAATCTTCTATTTGTCTCACAGCAGACCCTGAGTGGGGGCACTGAGGCTGCAATGACAGAGCAGACAGACTCCATCACTCCCTAATGGAGCTGGTGATCCAATGGGAAGCTCAGACTGGGAAACACGCAGTTACTCAACAGTGTGGTGAGCCCTGTGACGGGGGTAGACAGGGACATGGGATCCCAGAGTAAGGACATCCACCTGCCTCTAGAGGGTGGACAGGAAAACCTTCCTGGCCTCAGACTTAAACAGTGAGTAGGAGTTAGGTAGGCAAACAGGGGAGAGGAGAAGAGGCAGAAAGTACACCAGGCAGGGGGAACAGCATCTGTGAAGCCTCAGACCAGGGCTTCCTCAGTAGCTCCAAAGTGGCTGAAGCACCGGGAGGGGAGAGGGGAAAATCATCATAGAAAGGTGAGCAAGGTCCCGTCACAAAGAACTTTTGAAGTCTTACTAAGCAGTCTGGACCTTATCTGAGGGCCCGAGGGCAGTCACAGGAGGACTGCATTCCCTTTAGAATGATCCCTTAACTGTCTTTTCTCTACCAGATTTCATCAGCCATGAAGCAAGCATGCTTGTTCTCAGTGTCTCACAACTGCAAAATTGTCTTTTAAAATACTGGGTAGTGTTTTCCTAGCTTCAACTGAAGGGGGATCCTCCATCCCACTGTCCCCAGCTTTTGAATCCTGGCTCTCAGGGCTAACTTAAATAGATACTTTCCTTCAGGACAGAGTATACCATCATTCCTAAACCACTAGCTAGATAGAATTGTGAGAATCAGACCCTGGGAGAAATCTCGCCCTTTAGAGAAGTCAAGTGCAGTGGAATTCCCTTGTCAAATCCTCCACAGGTCTGTTCAGTGGTAGATCACAAGCTGTCTTGGAAATCTTCTCTCTCCAGTTCAGTTATGTCTGACATTTTTCTCTACTAGGATACTTGTTCTGAATTACAGACCTTCTCACTTTTACAAACTATGTCATGAAATCATTGTAATTCATGTCACTCATGATTATGAGGGACATTAAGAGAAAACAAAAACCCAATTTAGCCTTTGTTTTTAACATGTGCCATGTAGTAACAATGAAAAGAGGAAGAATCTAGAAATCATCCCTAAAATTTTCATCCAGCATTCACCAGATTAGTATTTTATTATTTCTAAACGCAGAAGGCACAAAGTTTCTTTTTAGCTGGTAAGACAAATAAGAAATACTGTCACACAACGTTTTGAAATACAGTTTCACAGATGCTTATTCTGAAATGACACACTTATTTAAAATGCATTGAAAGTCTCTAGTGAATTCATTATCTTTACTCATGTAAATTTAAAAGCTAAATGTTGAGCTCTGTTTTTTGACACTGGTGTGACACCCCTGAGATGAGAGCAGATAATTTCTACAGCTGTCACTGCCCTGCAGCTTCCTGGTCAGTCTCTATTTATCTTTTCTAATAAGGTAGAGATGTGCTCATTATCGGCTCATCAAGAAACACCACCAGCTGACCAGCACAGACATCTTTTTAAAAGCATGTCTTTCTCCTTTTGCTATCCTGCACTCTATTAGGGAGTGGGGAGTGCAGGGGACAAGTTGTCTGTCTTTGGCTGTCCAGCTCTCCAGCTGTCTCCGAAGAGCCCTTTCATGGTAACATTAATAATCTCAGTGAATATTTCTCAGGCCAAGAAATCTACGATTGTCAGCACATCAAATGAACTTTTTTCTCAGAAACAAATTCTTACTAGCCTAGCTCAGTGTCTGATGTACATGTCTGGTGTTTCCCTTATGTGTCTTTGAAATAGCCCTCATTACTTATTTAGAGCTTTTGTTACCATAGGCAACCCACACTCAGAACAGGAAAGTCTGGAAGGCTCAGTATGCATTACTGAAGGCCAAGATTATAGGTAAGAAAAGCTACGATAGCAATGTCTAATGTTGACTGAACACGGTGTGCCAAGCACTATGCTGAGAGTTTTAATAGTATTATCTCATGGTGACCCTCACAATAACCTCATGAAATTGTAATGGTTATTATAAAGCAGGCTTAGAAATGCTCATGTGAGCATTCTACACAGTCACACAGTTAAGAGTTGCAAAGATGAGATACTGTGGCTGAGGCTTCTGGATGTCCACTAAAATCTGTCACTTGACCATAATAACAGAGTTGTACCTGGGCACATGGCCTCCTGGCCAGAGATTGTATTCCTTTGCTGTTTTGGAAGTAGGGTTTGGCCAGTTAACTAAGTGTGGTCAATGAGATTTGAATTAAAATAATGCGTGCAACTTCTGGGTCATTGCCAACTTAAAAACACGCACCTTATCCTACTAACACTCTCCTTCCTCTTCCTGTGAACTAGAACTAGACTTGGAGACCTCCCACCTTTGATCTAGAGTTGCCCTTTTAAATACAGTAACCACTAGCCACCTGCAGCTATTTACATTTAAATTAATTAAAATCAAGTAATATTAAAATTTTAGTTCAATTTTTATTTTGAACTAATCACATTGGTTCAATCACACTAGCCACATTTCAACTGCTCAATAGCCAGATGTAGCTGCTGACTGCCATATTATACACCATGGAGGTAGAACATTTCCATTATCACAGAAAATTCTATTGGACAGTGCTATAGTAAGGAAAGACAAAGCAATAAGATGAAAAGAACCTGGGTCCCAGTAATACGTCATGGAACAGAGTTGCCCTGCTAGTCTAGATCAGTTGAAGTGTTACACGGAAGAGAAATAAACTTCTACTTTATTTAAGCTAGTATGTTCCAGACATATTTGTTACAACAAATTAATCTTTACACTAATACAGAAAACCATGCCTGTCATTGCCAGGTAATTCAGCACAACAGCCAGTGAATGGCAGTGCTGTCTGTCTTGTGTTGAAACTGGATATTTGTGTTTCAATTATTTTGGACCTGGTCCACGATGCCCCACACCTTCAATGTGGCCAGATCATCTCCTCCTGATTCTACAGCTTTTCCTTTCTCTTTCTTCCTCCACCAACTCATCTGAAACATCAAAACATTTATAGAATTTTATGAATATGGGCATAATGCAGTCTGCAGTCTCCCAAGTATGAGTGACCAAAATGCCTCAATTCCTTCCTATATCACTTCCTGTGGGAAATTTTCTTTTAATGTATATGTTTTCTGGTAGTATAGAATTTTCTAAGAACATATTACTTGCCCATATCCCTTGCTTGTCCATGGCTTGGCGAGTCAGTAATCTACAAGTAGAATCACTCACAAGGACTGAAATATTCCAAGTACATATGGCCACCACATCCTCTTATCTCCCTACAGTGAAGCAACAAGGATCGAAAAATCATAGCCAGAAATGGCCCCATTCATTCACAAAGAGAAATCAATGTCACAGTGAATGCAAATAGTCCAACTTCCCGTAACAATCACCTTCTCTCCCTATAGAGAGAGCTACGTGGGAAGCCAAGTCAGCATCAAACTGTTGCTTGGGAAAGGTAGGTTCAGAACAAAGGAAGTTGGATATATGATTGCGATGTTTAAAGGTACCTGAATGGGACAGGCTGACATATCTGTCTTGTCAATGAGACCACAGCACTATACACAGAGGCACTGGCTAAGGCTCTAGTGACCCCATGTAGTACAGAACAAGCCCTACCAACATTTGTCTCTGGGACTCCTTCCTCACTTTCATCACTGACCAGTGTCCCCTACTACTGATGCCTTCTTTTAGATATATTTGATCAGGTCAA
Organism: Colobus angolensis palliatus; assembly: GCF_000951035.1. Taxonomy (NCBI): domain Eukaryota; kingdom Metazoa; phylum Chordata; class Mammalia; order Primates; family Cercopithecidae; genus Colobus; species Colobus angolensis. Next base: position 1,243,715 of record NW_012115699.1, on the reverse strand, counting down.
GATGAGTGGGAGGCTGAATCACTTTACTTTAAGGTTCTACTCTCGAGGGATAATCTTCCTACCTCTTGTTCCAAATTCGTGGGGAGAGCCCACCACAGCTTACATACTAGAGCATATTATTAGGAGCAGAAGGTTCTTGATTATGGTATTCTGAGCAGATGCTCACGCATTTCCTTTCCACTGTAGGAAATTTCTCAAGCAGGGACAATACATTTCTGAAGTTCATATAACTTGTAGAGAACGATACATGAGAACTCTATGTATTAAACTCTGTACGTGGCTTGAAGAAAGTCTGGGAGGCTTCTGGGCCAGAATCCATTGAAAAGTGTAATTGTCATTTCTCAGAAAACTTAGGGGAAATTTATAAAATCATCACAGCCTAACCCTGATTTTGAAATTGCCTTTGCAAAGATTATAACAGTGAGATAAATATGGCATGGTTGACTCCATCTTGCCTCTAGCCTCACAGGCTCTCTCCCAAGCAGCTTTAATTACAGGTGAGTGCCACCATGCCTGGCTAATTTTTGTATTTTTAGTATAAATGGGGTTTCACCATGTTGCCCAGGCTGGTCTCGAACTCCTGGCCTCAAGTGATCCGCCCGCCTTGGCCTCCCAAAGTGCCGGGATTATAGGTTTGTGCCACTGTGCCCAGTCCATGTATAATTCTTTTAGTGGATATATGTTTTCATGTCCCTTAAGTAAGTGCCTAAGGCAAATGCTGGTTTACAGGATAGGTGATGTTTAGTTTTATTGCAGCAACATTTCAAATGTTGTCTTTAACACATGAAAACATGTACATCACATCTTTGGACAAGGTTAGGTGAGGATGGACAAGACACACAAAGGTATTTACACTTACATGCACACACTCTCTAAAGAGAATATGTCATTAGCATGATTAATCATTGGTCACTATCCAGTTCTATTGTTTGTAATTCTCCATGGAGAAATGGAGATCTGGGATAATGGGTAGATTTTGTTTTTTAGGAAGTCTGACTTCGGAGGGAATGAAATTGAAGGCCTCAAGTGATTTGCTAGCTGGGGAGAGAAATCAAGGAGTGGGTATGGCCAGCAGGCTGCTAGCTGCTTCCTCCACTGCCACCAATGAAGGATTGAAGAGGTGGTCCAATATTGCCTTGTGGTAAGCCTTCACAGCACCACCCACACAGTCAGCCCTACTCGTGTCTGGAAACGTCATTTTGAGAGCTTTCAGGGATCTTAGAGACCATCACAGTGTAGCTTGCTGAAAATATAAGCCCTGGCCGGGCGCGGTGGCTCAAGCCTGTAATCCCAGCACTTTGGGAGGCCGAGGCGGGCGGATCACGAGGTCAGGAGATCGAGACCATCCTGGCTAACATGGTGAAACCCCGCCTCTACTAAAAATACAAAAAACTAGCCGGGCGTGGTGGCGGGCGCCTGTAGTTCCAGCTACTGGGAGGCTGAGGCGGGAGAATGGCGTGAACCCGGGAGGCGGAGCTTGCAGTGAGCCGAGTTTGCGCCACTGCACTCCAGCCTGGGCGACACAGCGAGACTCCGTCTCAAAAAAAAAAAAGAAAGAAAGAAAATATAAGCCCTGGAATCACATCGGCTGGATTCAAATCCCAGCTCGAACCTTAATTGCTATGCAACCTTAGGTCTAAGCCTCAGTTTTCTCATTTGTAAAATGGAGATAATACTACCTTCTGCACAGAGCTGTCAGGAAACTTAAATGAGATCTTGCACCTCAAGTGCTTAACACAGGGCCCAAAACAATGGATGCTCCAAGCACACCCTCTATCATTATCATGTCTACATCCTCATTTTAGAGAAACAGTGGCCCAGGAAAGCAGAGTGTCCCACCAGTGCTAAACAGCAAGGAAAGAGCAGAGTGAGCGTTAACTTAGGTCTATTGACTCCAATTCCATGCCCTTTCTGCCTCAGCATGCTGCCTTCTTCAATATACCAGACACGAGCCTAGGGGCTCAAAAAGGCAACTTTCCCCAACCTATCTGGGCACAATGCAGTCTGTGCAGACAACCTAGAAGAGATTTGTGGCTGAATGCAGGTCATTCCTAGAGAGTGAGGGGCATGGAATCATAGAATTACAGTTCAGGCTAGGCTGTACCACTTAACACTTGTGAGCATTCAAGCTCACTCTTTTAATATCTCTGAGCCTACTTCCTCTTCTGTGACATGGAAATAATAATGCATCATGAGAATGCCTGGCACATTGTGGCCCTCTACAAGTGAGATCCTTGTTGCCTTTGGGGCTCTAACTCCTGTATTGGAACAGGGATCATTGTCCAAGAGGAGCTATCACCTCCCAGGTCCCAGAGAACACAGAGAAAAAAAAGTGTAACCTGGCTTCCAGAAAATTGGGAGATTTTATCGCTCTTGAGAAACCAATAGGCAACACTGGGACAAGCAATCTCAGGGCCAGCTCAGAGATTCACTGTTTAGTCCCAGCCCAGTGTCACAAAGTTTTTCCAGTCTCCTCCTAGTTCTTCTGGTCCCTCCTCACAACACAACAATGTGCATCATATACTAAGTAATGCAGAAAAAAATACAGACGAAGGATTTAAAAAAATTGCATCACCTAGAAATAACCATCATTAAGTAAAAATCACTTTATACATTATTCCATGAGAGAAAGATCGGTAGAATGAGCAGACAGGTAAACAGAAATACTTACATAAAAGAATACAATATCTGCTATTTTAATTACAAAATACTAAAGTTGCCTTTACGAAAATTTAACAGAAGGAAAAAACTCTAAGTGAAAATGAACTTTATGCTGGACTTTGAATGTTTCTTTGGCATAAGAAAAATTATTTCTAAACACACTCCTTGAAGGTTAAGAGACTATAAAAAATTTAAGAAATTCAAGTTATTTTTAAGGCCGGGTATGGTGGCTCATGCGTGTAATCCCAGCACTTTAGGAGGCCGAAGCAGGCGGATCACAAGTTCAAGATATCGAGACCATTCTGGCCCACATGGTGAAATGCCGTCTCTAATAAAAATACAAAAATCAGCCAGGCGTAGTGGTGTGTGCCTATAATCCCAGCTACTCGGGAGGCTGAGACAAGAGAATCGCTTAAACCTGGGAGGCAGAGGTGGCAGTGAGCCGAGATCGCACTACTGCACTACAGCCTGGGGACAGAGTGAGACTCCATCAAAAAAAAAAAAAAAAGAAAAAGAAAAAGAAATTCAAGCTATTTTTTAAAATCATGTTTCCATTTTAGAGAGTATAAATGGACTTTGGCAATGAAAAGTGATGTCTGCAACCTACCCTTCATTTCTTTATGTATTAGTTAGCTTTTGGGCTGGTTTCATTGAGTTTATGATGTTACTATTCTGTAATTCAAACACTCAGGAGGAATTTTCTTCTGTACCTTGGACTATGCGTTTTTCTAGACTGGGCTCCTTGCCTTTTGGACACTTTTTGGTTTTGCTGTTGCTTATTATATAGTTCTGCTATTTCTTTTCACTCTGCTCATGTTTGGGCAGTCTTTCCATTTTGCTGTGATATAATAGTAACAATATTACCTGACACAACTATATATGGCCTTACTATGTGCCAGTTGCTGTTCTAAGAGCTTTCCATAAATTAACTCATTTAATCCTCACAAGAATCCTGAGGTTTTATCACTATTCCCATTTTACAGATGAGAAAGTTTCAGCACAAAGAAATTAAGTAACTTGTTCAAGTAATTTAATCTTTTTTTTCTTTCTTTTTTTTTCTTTTTTTTGACACAGAGTCTCGCTCCATCGCCCAGGCTGGAGTGCAATAGTGCGAATTTGGCTCACTGCAAGCTCTGCCTCCCGGGTTCACGCCATTCTCCTGCCTCAGCCTCCCGAGTAGGGGGGACTACAGGTGCCCACCACCATGCCCGGGTGACTTTTCATATTTTTAGTAGAGACAGGGTTTCACCATATTGGCCAGGCTGGTCTCAATATCCAGACCTCGTGATCCGCCTGCCTCAGCCTCCCAAAGTGCTGGGATTACAGGCCTAACTTAATCTCTTAATGGTGAAGTGGATATGTCTCACAGAGTCTCCTTTCTCTAATGCCTCCTAAGTAGCAGATAAGAAACTAGGGATTCTGGCTCCAACATCCATTTTCTTGGCCACTTTACTTTCCACTATACCTGAGGTCAACTTGTGCTCTCAACTGAGCTACAGTTTGAGGGCGCTTCTACGTATTTCTATATACCTGGCCTGAAGGTATGGTGAATGGAGAGGGAGGATTCAGCTTAGAAGGTGTGCCAACTTGGAGGTTTAACACACAGTACTAGGATTTACTCCACCTACTTGGAGCTACATCCCATCCCCTTAGCTCTAGATGCATCCTCTAGCTTAGCCTATAATCCTCATATCCACTGAAGAGTTCCTCTCCATCTGCTTCACCCATTTCTCCCCAGGAGCCCTTTCCACTTCTCCACAGTCAGAAAAGGGAAAAGCTACCAACCTTTTGGTTTAATTTCCTCCTGACTGAGAGTATAAAAACTCTCAAGATTTGGGTGACTCACAATTATGACTTCTGGCAGATGGGTTTAGAAACCTTTCTGTGTCATGCACTTCCTCTCAATTCTAGAATCTTCCATGTCATTCCTTATTCGCTTGTTGAAGTTTGTGGCACTGCAATGTGTCCCATTCCTTGTTTGATTGCTGGAGTTGAATATTTTGCTAATTTGTATGAACTTGGTGTGGGGGGAAGGGGGATTGCTCATTTATTAAATTAGGCATTAGAGAGACTGTAAGACATATCTACTTCACCATCCTGATGCAGATATGCATACAGCATACCATCCATTGTTCTTGAAGGTTCCAAGTTAGCTAGATATTGTAGATTTGATGAGGGAAACTAGATTCCTACAGGAATCTAGTTATACTTTAAACAGTATAAAAACTACAAGATGGTACAGAGAACATTCTGAGCTAACTAGTTAGGTGAAAAAAAGAAAAATGCTTTAAGTGTTAAGATGTCCAGAGATATGAAGCCTTGAATGAGGAATGTCAGATCCCTGATTTAGATACAACAAAGAAATCAGGAACATATTTTAAATTTCCTAGGTCGAGCACAATGGCTCATGTCTGTAATCCCAACACTTTGGGATGCCAAGGCGGGTGGATAACTTGAGGTTAGGAGTTTGAGACCAGCCTGGCCAACATGGTGAAACCCTGTCTCTACCAAAAATATAAAAAATTAGCTGAGCGTGGTGGCACCCACCTGTAATCCCGGGTATTCGGGAGACTGAGGTAGGAGAATCGCTTGAACCCAGGAGGTGGAGGTTGCAGTGAGCTGAGATCGTGCACTGCACTCCAGCCTGGGTGACAGAGCAAGACTCCATCTCAAAATAAATAAACAAACAGTACAATTTTCTACTTTTTAGCATAATTTTCTCTGATTCTTTTTGAATATTAGTCCTTCATACTGTTAATATCAGATTTCAACAGTTTGCTTTTCCCCATCTCCAAGCATGATCTATACCATCAGGAAATTCCACTTTAGTGCTCCCAGCCAGATATACTGGGACTGGTCTCTTTCTGATCCTAGCCCATGACTGACAGATACTAAGGGAGGAGGAGGGTACAGGAGTTGGTGACCACAAAGGAAGCCCTGCTTCTCCACAGGGACTTATACCAAAACGTAGAAAAGTAAGGAGTCCCCTGGAAGGCACAGGTGCCTCATTTGAGTCATCTCACCAACAGAGCTAAGTGCAGCTAAGAACCATTTATAGGATTTTTCTCAAAATTTAATATCTTGTGGAACTGGGAGAAAATATTTACATAATACATATCTGGTAAATACAAATTAAAACCACAATGAAATACCACTACACACCTATTATAATGGCTAAAATTTTTAATACCAACTGCTGACATGGATGCAAAACAACTGAAATTCTTTTTTTTTTTTTTTTTTTTTTTTGAGACGGAGTCTCGCTCTGTCGCCCGGGCTGGAGTGCAGTGGCGCGATCTCAGCTCACTGCAAGCTCCACCTCCCAGGTTCCTGCCATTCTCCTGCCTCAGCCTCCCGAGTAGCTGGGACTACAGGCACCCGCCACCTTGCCCAGCTAGTTTTTTGTATTTTTAGTAGAGACGGGGTTTCACCGTGTTAGCCAGGATGGTCTCAATCTCCTGACCTCTTGATCCACCCGTCTCGGCCTCCCAAAGTGCTGGGATTACAGGCTTGAGCCACCGCGCCCGGCCAACAACTGAAATTCTTAAACACTGCTGGTGTAAGTGCAAAATGGTACAGCCACTTTGGAAAACAGTTGGCATTTTCTTTAATAATTAAACATACACTCACAATAAGATCCAGCAATCCCACTCCTATATACCCAAGAGACAACAAAAAGTGATGTTCACACAAAAACCTACATGCAAATGTTAGAGTAGCATTATTCATAATCACTAAAAACCGGAAGTAACTCAAATGCCCTTCAACTGGCAGATAAACAGATTGTGGTACTTGCATCCCATACAACAAAACACTATTCAACAATAAAAAGGAACACACTACTGATAACATGCAACATGGATGAACCTTAAATACTTTATGCCAAATTGAAGCCAGACTCAAAAAGCTACATACTGTGTGATTTGATTTATATGACATTCTGGAGGTGGCAAAATCACAGGGACAATAGATTACTGGTTTCCAGGGACATTGTTGATGGGATGGGTTGACTACAAAGGCGTGGCATGAGGGAATTTTGTGGTGATGTAACCGTTCTATACCTTGTGATGGTGATTTTAGGTATTTATTAAAGTTCAGAGCTGTACACTAAAACAGGTAAATTTTGCTAAAAAAAATTAAGTTCACAAAAGAAAAATATGTCCTGTGGAAAAACTTTTAAAATAACCTACTTAATTGGTAAGAGAAAGCTCAGGAAGGGTGATTAACATATCATGGGAGGTAATGAGTAGCAGGATGAGAACCAGTAATCTCCCAGCCCCTGTCCAGGATCCTTTCCACTACAGCAGAATTTCTGATTTTTTTTTTACCTTGATTTTCAATAAGAAGTATATTAGTTTTCTATTGCTGCCATAATAACTTACCACAAATTCAGCAGCTTAGACACTTATTTACCTCAGAGTTCTGCAGGCCAGAGGTCCAGTATGGCATAACTAGATTCTGTGCTCGGGGTTTCACAAGGCCAAAGCAAATATGTCAGAATGTGTCAGCTGGCCCGGCTGTTATGAGGAGGCTTGAGGGGAAAATCCACATTCAACTGCACCACAGACTATTGGCAGAATTCCGTTCCATGCGGTTGTGGGACTGAGGCTGTTTCCTAGCTGTTGATCATCACTCTCAGCGTCTAAAGCCTGCCCACATTTCCTGCCTTATGCTCCCTCCATCTTCAAAGCCAGCAACAGTCCTTGTCCTTTTCATGCTTTAAATCTTTCTGACAGCCCCTTCCGCCCTCAGCTGGGAGAAAGCTGTTTTTAAGAGCTCATGCAATTACTCTGGGCCTGCACAAACAATCTAGGATCATCTACTTGAAGGTCAACAGATTAGTAACATGACTTACATCTGCAAAATTGCTTCAGATATGTAATGTAACATATTCATGGGCATAAAACCAGCGGGTGAAGGTGATGGGGGCCTTCCTTCTGTCTGCCTACCACATACATTTTACACAATGACCTAATATACACACATGTAAATGAAACAATTAGAACACTTACCTTTACTAAATTCAACACTGTTATTTCAAAATGCTAGTGGCAACACACTTTGATTTCACATCCCACTAATGAGCTGCAAACTGTAATCTGAGTTTATCTTGAAAATGGACCGGCCGGGCGCGGTGGCTCAAGCCTATAATCCCAGCACTTTGGGAGGCCGAGACGGGCGGATCACGAGGTCAGGAGATCGAGACCATCCTGGCTAACACGGTGAAACCCCGTCTCTACTAAAAATACAAAAAACTAGCCGGGCGAGGTGGCGGGCGCCTGTAGTCCCAGCTACTTGGGAGGCTGAGGCAGGAGAATGGTGTAAACCCGGGAGGCGGAGCTTGCAGTGAGCTGAGATCTGGCCACTGCACTCCAGCCTGGGCGACAGAGCGAGACTCCGTCTCAACAACAACAACAAAAAAATGGACCATAATAGCCTTTTAAATTCCCATTGGCAATGATAATAGGAGGCCTAGAGAAGGGCCTCTGGGGTCTGTTTCATGCTCAAAATCATACACAATGTTATAGAACTAATTACAAGAAATACAAGACAATCCCCGATTAGAGAGATCCTAGAGAATACCCAGCTAGCACTACTCCAGTTGTCAAGGTCATGAAAAATGAGGAAAGACTAAGAAACTGCCATAGACCAGTGGAGACTGGGGCAACATGACAAGTAAATATGATATAGTAACATGGACTGGATCTGAGAAAAGGGGTATTAATGAAAAAATGGTGAAATCCAAATAGACTGTAAACAGTAACCTATAAATGTCCGTTTCTCAGTTGTGACCAATGTACTTGGTAATGTTAACAATGCGGGGGAGCCACAGTGGCTCAGGCCGGTTGCCCTGGCACTCGGGGAGGCGAGGCTACATGTTCGAGACCAACCTGGTCAACACTGATTGAAAAAAAAAAAAAAAAAACTTTGGCCAGGCGCGGTGGCTCAAGCCTGTAATCCCAGCACTTTGGGAGGCCGAGACGGGCAGATCACGAGGTCAGGAGATCAAGACCATCCTGGCTAACATGGTGAAACCCCGTCTCTACTAAAAAAAATACAAAAACTAGCCGGGCTCGGTGGCGGGCGCCTGTAGTCCCAGCTACTCGGGAGGCTGAGGCAGGAGAATGGCGTAAACCCGGGAGGTGGAGCTTGCAGTGAGCTGAGATCTGGCCACTGCACTCCAGCCTGGGCGACAGAGCGAGACTCCGTCTCAACAACAACAACAAAAAAATGGACCATAATAGCCTTTTAAATTCCCATTGGCAATGATAATAGGAGGCCTAGAGAAGGGCCTCTGGGGTCTGTTTCATGCTCAAAATCATACACAATGTTATAGAACTAATTACAAGAAATACAAGACAATCCCCGATTAGAGAGATCCTAGAGAATACCCAGCTAGCACTACTCCAGTTGTCAAGGTCATGAAAAATGAGGAAAGACTAAGAAACTGCCATAGACCAGTGGAGACTGGGGCAACATGACAAGTAAATATGATATAGTAACATGGACTGGATCTGAGAAAAGGGGTATTAATGAAAAAATGGTGAAATCCAAATAGACTGTAAACAGTAACCTATAAATGTCCGTTTCTCAGTTGTGACCAATGTACTTGGTAATGTTAACAATGCGGGGGAGCCACAGTGGCTCAGGCCGGTTGCCCTGGCACTCGGGGAGGCGAGGCTACATGTTCGAGACCAACCTGGTCAACACTGATTGAAAAAAAAAAAAAAAAAACTTTGGCCAGGCGCGGTGGCTCAAGCCTGTAATCCCAGCACTTTGGGAGGCCGAGACGGGCAGATCACGAGGTCAGGAGATCAAGACCATCCTGGCTAACATGGTGAAACCCCGTCTCTACTAAAAAAAATACAAAAACTAGCCGGGCTCGGTGGCGGGCGCCTGTAGTCCCAGCTACTCGGGAGGCTGAGGCAGGAGAATGGCGTAAACCCGGGAGGTGGAGCTTGCAGTGAGCTGAGATCCGGCCACTGCACTCCAGCCTGGGCGACAGAGCGAGACTCCGTCTCAAAAGAAAAAAAAAAAAAAATGGGGAAACGAGGTAAGCGGCATATGAGACTTCCCTCTACTACCTTTGCAACTCTTCTGCAAATCTAGTATTACTCCAAAATAAAGCTTATTTTTTAAACGTTACAGTACAGAACATCAGTGCATCATTCTAGGGAGCAAATCCCATGCACTATTTTAAAAATGATCCATGACCCAATTAACAACCACTGTCCAAGGCTTCCTGCTACTTTCTAGGTACTCTGCCTCCTTCGTTATGTCACCCAAAACTTTCCTCCAAACCAAAGCTTAGCCAGGGACTGCAAGATGTAGGGAATGAGGAGTGATTATGTAATGAGTATGAAGTTTCAGCTTGGGAAGATTTTTAAAGTTCTGGAGATGGATGATGGTGTTAGTTGCACAACAATGTGAATGTACTTAATGCCACGGAACTACATGCTTAAAAATTATTACAAAAGTAAATTTTACTTTATGTACAATTTACAATTTTTTTAAATGAGGTACTAGTACATGCTATATAGCATAGATAATCCTTAAAAACATTATCAAAGTGAAAAAAGCCAGACATGATAGACCACATTATTACATGATTCCATTCATATGAAAATGTTCTAAAATCGACTGTGGTAACTGGTGTACGTATTTGTGAATATACTAAATACCACTGAATTGTATACTTTAAATTGGTGAAATATAGAGTATGTGGATTATATGTCAATAAACAAAACTTAAAAAAAAAATTCAACTGGCTTTCAATCTAGGACCGTCCTATTTATTTGAACTCCTGAGGTCAAGCGGTGTTCCATAAATTCTGGAACCACTTTCTGGTGATGTGCTGGAAAAATAAAAGAACAAAATTAATGAAAGGACTGCAGGTTAGAATGGCTGGCAGGGAAGATCAGGAAGGTCTGTGACCAGGTATGGTGGCTCTCCAGTCACAGGGTAAGAACAAAGGCGAGATTATAAAACACACTAGACTGAGGTTGATCAAAAACCTTTATTCTGGTCCTTATCATTCAGGAAGTCACTTATGCAGAACACTTTCTTCATCCCTGCTCTAAGCAGCAGCAGCTGCATCCAGGCTTGATATGGAAGACAGAGAGAAGCAGTGGAAGACCTTGCAGAGAAGAGCTAATTGATGAGATCTCTGCTTATCCCGGCATAGGTGAAGGCAGAACAGGAAGAGTGTGTGTAAGTGCAAAGACTCCGTTCTTCAAAGCTGAGGCCTGTGGAGAGGGGTGAACTGAAGGCTGCAGATGAAGGCTCACAAAACTGCCCCGCTCAGCAATCAATCCAAAGTACCTAAACATACAAAGAGCAATGAGTATACCTGGGGACCTCAGGAGCTGGATTAGTGTAATAAGCTGGGCTAAGTTAATGCAGAAGAGGCTCCGGTATTGGCAGCAGTTCTCTAAGACCAAAATACTAATTTTGAGGATGATCTATCCAAAATATCCCCAGGGAAAAACATGTCATTACAGATGGTGGGCAGTTAGGAATTAAGCATACTAGTCTGAAGAGTTAGAAGTGGGAAAAGGGCTAAGAAGTCGTCGTGTAAGTTAATGAACACTGATGAAGACCATATAAGGATGGAATAATATAAAATAAATGAGGTAAACTCTCTAATTAAAGAGAAACCTTTAGAAAGTTTCAGTTCCAGATGGGGGACTGGGCCCACAAGTATGTATGCCCTCCCATCCAAGATTCCATTCAAAAGGTAAAAAAGTTTAAAAAGTATAAATCTACAACAAATAGGGGCCCACTGGCAGTTAATGGATTTCAACAAAAAAACTGAGTAACAGAAACCTGATCAAAGTAGGCTTATAAATAGAGCAGAGGGAAAAGGAGCCTAGAATGAACACAGAGGGGTTGCAGCAGAAGAGGAGGCCCATCTGCCTAAAAGAACCAGGAGGAAGCTCCAGGCTCAAGTCATCAGGAATGGCGATGTGAGATGAAAATTTGGTTAGTGACCAGAGGGTCTGTAGGAGAAACAGTTGCCCCTGTCTCCCCACAACCCTCCCCACAGACAGCACAACCAGAAGACAGGCATTTAAACCTAACTTCGAAGAAAAGAAAAAAAAAGACCACAGGGCTCTCTTCTAAAGAACCATGTTTTAAAAAAAAAAAAAAAAAAAGGCTAGGCGCAGTGGCTCATGCCTGTAATCCCAGCACTTTGGGAGGGGGAGGCGGGCAGATCACTTGAGATCAGGAGTTCAAGACCAGCCTGGCCAACACGGTGAAACCCCATCTCTACCCAAAAATGCCAAAATTAGCCAGGCGTGGTGGTGCACGCCTATAGTCCCAGCTACTTGAGAATCTCCTGAACTTGGGAGCAGGGGTTGCAGTGAGCAGAGATCACGCCACTGCCTTCCAGCCTGGATGACAAAGCAAGACTCCATCTCAAAAACAAATAATAAATAAAAATGAAATAAAATATACGAAGCATTGTTAAAAATCAATTTTAAAAAGGACAAAAATGCCTAACAGAAAAATAGGAGACACCCCTCAAAAAAAAACAGGCATGCGTATGAAAAGATGTTCAATATCACCTACGATCAGGGCAATACAAACTACCACCACAATGCAACTATCACTTACATTCAATAACAGCATGTCAAAAATCAAAAACTCTGGTAATACCAAGCGTGGGTAAGAATGAGAAGCAATGGGAATTATCATGCACTGCTGGTAGGAATGTGAATTGGAATACATGAAGTTCAGCAGTACCTGCCAAAGATGGAGATATGAATACCCTATATATCCTGGGTTCCAGCAGTATTATATATTTTATACACACATACACATCCACCCTAGAGAAACACGTACAAGACTGTTTACAGCAAATTGTTTATAATAGGAAAAATAAGGTTTCCCAAATATCAACATTACAATAGCTCAATTGTGGTACTGTCATATAGCAAGGAACATGAACAAATGAGTTATGTGCAGTCACACAGATGAATCTCATAAATGTGTTAACTTAAAGAAAACAGTCGTGCGACAGATGTTGACCAACGAATGCATATGGTTTGGTTCCATTTGCAGAGAGTTCGAAAAAACAAAACTAAACTTTAGTGTTCAGGGATGCATGCTAATATAGTAAACTATAAAGAAAAGGAAGCAATTACCAAAAAAGTTAGGATACAGTAATGTCGGGAAAAGGGATGAGAAGAGATATGATGAAGAATGAATATATGTGGGACTTTTGGGGGCTGACGATACCCTATCTCTTGGCCAAGATGGTGGTTACGAGGGTATTCATTTTATCATTTATTGACTTTACATTTACAGCACACACTTTACATATGTTGTATTTCGTAAGACTTAGAAAAAGAATATACATATGCACATATAAACATATTTGCATAAAATATCCACATTACACAAGAAAACTAGTAACAGTTGTTTGCAGGGAGGGGAACTGAATGAGTAATTAAGGGACAGAGAGAGGGTAGAGAAAGACTGTTCACAGTCCTAGTTTTCAACTTCTACAATCAATGAGGGATAAAGCATGGAAGATTTAACTGTGATAAGATTTAAATGTTATTAGCTTTGACAATGTCAAATTACTAGATAACACAAATTCATAGCTAGATGTGAACTAAAAAGGGAAAAGGGATATATGCACTAATAGTCATACTTTACAAACTGGGGAGTCAAGAAATACATTAAAAGTTGGACACAACAACAACCGAAGACATTCCAGTATGTTATATAAACTGCAGAGGTAAAGAAACTAAAACTAGTGATACAACTACCAAAAATAAGAAAGACGAGGGGATTTATGGGGTTCTACAGGTTAGCCAACTCTTCATTTATCACAGCAGGAAGTCAATACACACTGTCTACAGCTGACACATCAATGGGTAAGCACGTTAATTAGAAATAAACGTAACCACCAGAAAAGCTCAAAACACTAACAAAACAGTGGGTGGACAGCAGCTACACTTCATTCTAAGCCATTAGGTAACTATTTGATTTTCAACCATGGATATGTATTGCTCATAAAAAGGAAAAAAAATGTATTTACTTAGATCATACACATCTAAGGACATAAGAACGTTTATTTTACCAAGTAAAAAATAATATAATGCAGACTGAATCCACAGGGGCTCTGGTGGCTAACATTCAGATCTACCAATGTAGGTTAGAGCAGAGGGATTCAATTACAGAGATAAATGAGGATGAAAGCAGAGGATGAAAATAAACACAGCAATCATTCAATAAACGGCCATTTATTAAAAATCCAAGCTAAGCACTACGCTGTGATAGAGGCTAGAGTGGAAAACTACATAAGACCTTCCCACTTCTACTCCAAGTACCCTCCAGTTTATTTTCCCCAGGACAGCAATGTTGTGTACTTAAAATACAAATCTGATCATATCACTCCTGTCTTTGAAAAGCTGGTAATTAACAATGAAGAGGTAAAGTAGGCTCCAAACATTTTTGACTGGAGAACTTACAGAAAGTCTGTCACAAGGAGTGCCTGCCTTAGGTAGGACTAAAAAAAGTTAATTTTAAGAAAAATGAGGAGGTGGAAAGAGAGGCTGAAGGAAAATCTGCAAATTAAAAGAATGCTCAATAATCTAGGCATGAAGCTAGCCATGGTAATGTATCTAATAAGACATTTAAAAAATATCTATCAAAAGGACCAGGGGCCAAGGTTGACATGGAGATGCAGAACAAAGGAGTAAAAAAGAGTGGAATAAATCAAGAGATTTCTAAAGGTAATAAAGCTTAGAGGAGGCAATGAGAACACCCTGGGAGAATGAAATGAGGATACATGGCTTTTGCTAAGCTATTCAATCAAAATACAGTCATGTGTCGCTCAACAACAAGGATACATCCTGAGAAGTGCATCACATCTTCAGGCGATTTCACCACTGTGTGAACACCATAGAGCGTACTTACACAAAGCTAGATGGTATAGCCTACTATACACTTAGTCTACAGGGTATACCTATTGCTCTCAGGCTACAGACTTGAACAGCATGTTACTGTACTGAATACTGTAGGCAAATGTAACATGGTGATAAGCGTATTTAAACATAACTAAACATAGAAAAGGTAATATATTTCATTAGGATGTTATGACCACTACCTCACTGGGCAACAGGAATTTTTCAGCTCCATTATAATCTGATGGGACCACCCTCATGTGAGCAGTTCATGGCTAACCAAAATGTTATTATGTAGCACATGACTATATATGTGTAGTGAAGAGTAAGCTGATCAGATTTAAGAATTAAGTAGGCCAGGCGC
>NW_012115699.1:1218073-1228082 GCF_000951035.1 Colobus angolensis palliatus | reverse complement strand
AAAAAAAAAAAAAAAAATTAAGTAGCAGAAATAGCTCTGAGGCAAGGTAGCTAAAATTAGGTATTTCAAATATTTGCTTTCTTAATGAAAAAATTTAGTTAGTACACAAGTTAATCCATGACTCCTAAAAATAAATACAGACAAGTACGAGTCTTATTGCAGCAAAATAATCACTTCATACAGATTGTTGAAGAAAAAAGAACAAGCGGTGACCCTTTAAATGCTGACAATTGTTTCTGATCTCTAACATGATAAGGGGGGCAAGCCTGATATCTAGGTATGGCGAACAAGATACAAATCAAACTTCTGAATTCATCTAACTACACTGGGATCTTTATATTCTCTCCTATTTCTTTATGGCTAGCAATTTTCAGGTAGAAGTTTTAATTCCCCAAGGGAGAAAACTGAACCTCATTTCAGCAAGTTACTTTTTTCTATCCTAACAGCAAGTACGGAGAAAGAATTATCCCTACACAAACAAGAAGCAGGCATCCGTTTTATGAGGTTTTGAATTTGACATCAACATGCAAAAGACAGGCGGAAATTAATCCCCACTGAGAGAGAACTCACCTTCCAGAAAAGCAAATTCATCCACAGCTTCTATTGCATTATCTGAAACACAAGGCAAAGAGACACCTGACTAACTCCAGCCATGCTGACGTCAGAAAACAGCACAATCTACAGTGAAGGGCATGAGGCTTTGGGCAAATGAGGGCAATTATAAGATGCGTCCCTTGCTGCCTTGAGATCCGTATCTACTCTACCAGCAACTCTCATATACATTAGTTGTCTCCCTAGAAGAGTAAGAAAAGTGTAGGCAAATATCATTCAATGTAGGGGGGAGGGGGCTCCTAAAATACATCTAAATTATTTATTCGCTTTGCTCTTAAAGTTATCAGAGAAGAATGCGGCAATAGACGCAGGGCGCATGAGAACACGGTACATGAAAGCTTACACAGGTGAGGGTTACCAGCCAGACCAGAGTCAGAAATCAAATCCCCAGTTGCTAGGTGAAAAAGAATTATCTTTTTCTGGTGCAATTTGGCAGAAGGTATGAAGGGATCCAGTCCGCTTTGGCAACCCCAGACACCACACACTGCTCCACCACCCCAAGCAGAAAGCCTCTACAGGTAGGGCTTCCTGGCACTGTGGCCAACAGAAAACCATCCTGGGGAGAGACGCTGTGGCACCTCTCAGATCAGAGTGACGTCTTCTCAACCTGTGCAAGGTAAAACCAGCCCAGCCCTCCCTTCTCTGTCCCCAGACACTGGCAGTGCCACTCTACCCAAGTCTCTCCTCTGAAGAGTTTTCCTTTTTCCCTGCTGAGCGCAACAGTAGGCATCTTTTGCAATGGTCTCCACAAACAGTTCCTGTGAAGTAAAAAAGCAAAGTTTTAGTAATGGGTTCTAGCACACTGAAGAGGTGAGGGCTCTGGTTTGTGGGTGGGGGCAGAAAGGGAGAAGAAAGGCTCAGGGGCAAGAAAATGTTCTGGAAGCTAAGATTGTCCTGGACTTCACGAAGATCCACTCCGCTACCCTCTTCCCAGTATTTTCCTTCATTCACTAAAGACTCCTACAAGTTCTGTATGAGGCCCTGGAGATACAAATTAAAGTCACTCACCAACCAGGTCCTCAACAAGAGGGAGGAGTGTTAACAAAACATACAACTCGCATAGATCCCCCGCCCCTTTCCTCCGCCTTCCGGGTCCGCACCTACATCTCAAAACCCAGCCCACGCCGCCCTAAGCCCCGCCCGCGGAAGGCCCCGAGGCTCCGCCCCGCGCTCCACCTCCCCCACCCCCGCGTGCCCTCCCACTGCTGCCGCACCGCGGCTCGTGCCAGAATGAAGATGGCTTCTTGTCCAGCTAGCGTCACGTCGGGGTCCGCCTTCACCAAGGCCTTCACTCGCGCCAGAGGCAACCTCGAGAGACGAGCCCCAGGCACACTCGTTGGGGCTTGGGGCTGCAAGGCCGCTGCTTCCCCAGCAGGTCCCTCCTCCTCTCGGGGTGTCCCGCTTCCTGCCGCCGCCGCCGCCATCCCGGCCCTGAGCGTGCTGCGCGCGGCCGCTGACTGTGCGCGCGCATGCGGCGCAGGCCCTTTCCCGCGCGGGCTGGAGGCCACACCCTGTGTAGGCGCGCGACTCCGCCCCTACGCGGCAGGGCGGTGCCGGAAACCCGGTGGGCTGGGACTGAGCTCCGGCTCTTCCCTCGCGCCTGGCCACCTTTGGGCTGTCGTGCACTTGGTTGACGCTGCCGGCGACCCTCTGGCCCGTTGGGCCTGTGGAGCCCAGGCACCTCCCCTTGGTGCGTGTGCCAGGCTGGTAAGGGGAGAAATCTAGACCGGGCTCGCAAGAGAGCCTCCGTCGAAACAATGTTAATACTCCAAGGCTAAGGAGGGCACGTGTCCGAGGGAGGCCCGGCCCTGGAGGTCCCAGCATCGTGGAAGAGGATGCCAAGGAGGCAACGAAGTCTGGACCAAATTCAGTTATGGATGCTCTTGAAGGAGGAGTAGGGGTTTTGCAGGCAGATACGAAGAAATTCAGGCCAGCCAGAGGAAACAAGCAAAAGTCATGGAAGCTGGAAAGGATGAAATTGTGGTTGTGAGGCTTCCACGTTTGTTCAAAAACAGGTTGCATCACAGCTTTGGTTCTCAAATTTGACTTCAAGATCCCTTTACGGTCTTAAAGATTATTAAAGAGCCCAAGTAGCTTTTGTTTCTGTCAGTTATATCAGTACTTTATTAGAATTAAAACAAAGTTTTAAAATACTGATTTAAAATTACTAATGCGTTACAAGCTAACAACGTTTTTATGACAAGTAACTTTTTAAAAAATAAATCTAGTAAGAAAAGTCTCCAATGTCTGATTTCATGTGAGAACTGGATTCTCTAGCTGCTTCTGTTGATAACGTTAGCACTTCTCAGGTAACTGAAAAACTACTGCATCTCATTAAGAGAATGTGAATGAAAAAGACAACCTCTTAGTAGTATTAAGAAAATAATTTTGACCTCATGGACTCCTGAAAAGGGTCTCCAGAAAATTCCCACCCCCATGAATCCCCACGCCACACTTTGAGGTCTGATAGCATAGAGGAACAGTTGATATTTACAATAGGTGTAATCTAAGTCAATCATAATAATAGTGAACACTTTTGAGCATTTACTATGTGCATTATTCAAAGTGTTTTACATTTATGTAAATCATAACTTCTGTCATTTTCACAATACCCTGTATATTTTAACCTTATTTTACAAAATAAGCTTAACCTTATTATTGAAACCTTACTTGAAAACATTGAGGCGCAGAGTGGTTACTGAGTCGTCACACACGACAGAATGTGGTGAAGCCAAGATGAAGCTGAATTAAATGACATCTGAAATCACGCAATTCCAAAATCATGTAGTAAACTCTGACTGGTGTACGGGTGGAAAGGTGTGAAACATTTCTTTACCCATTTTAAGGGTCACAGCTGACACTCCTATAACACACACAAAAAAGCATAACAAATCTATTCAATCAAAGTTTTACATGACATGAGAGTCCAAAAATGCAGACCACAAGAGCTAGAGGAAACTGTCTATTTTTATGCTTAGGTTATATGAAGAGGCGATAGCTGTGTAGAAATGTGATTAGAGGCCTGGTACAATGGGTGACACCTGTAATCCCAGCACTTTGGGAGGCCAAGGCAGGAGGACCGCCTGAGCCCAGGAGTTTGGACCAGCCTGGGCAACAGATGGAGACCCTATTTCTACACACACACACACACACACATACATGCACACACATATACACATATTAATTAGCTGGGTATTGTGATCCTATAGTCCTAGCTACTTGGGAAGCTGAGGTGGGAGGGTTGCTTGAGCCCAGGAGTTCAAGGTTACAGTAAGCAATGATTGCACCACTGCACTCCAGCCTGGGCGACAGAGAGAGACCCTGTGTCTTAAAAAGAAAAAGAAATGTGATTGGACAAAAACAGAATGATAATGATCTAATGTAATAGACTGAATGGGGAAACCCAGCAAGGCCTGTCTGTTCATATTCTTTTTGGCCTCTCTGTGTAGCCTTCCTTCTGGTATTAGGGCAGGACCCTTCTGAAATGATGGTCTTCAAGGGAGAAGGCAGAAAGTAACCTTTCTAGGTTTTACGGCTTGCTTGGAGGAAGGGAAGTTCTAGTTTCTATGACCTGGCTTGGGAAAGAGGAATTCTGGTTTCCATGACTCACTGTGAAGAGTGGTGGTGTTACAGTGGGTAGCTAGTCAGACACAAACAGGGCAAGATAGGTCCCCCACACTCCACTGGGAATGTCAGACGATCATCAGGTGATGGTCGGACAGTGGTCACACCGCCTCTCTAAAATAGTAATTGCTCACAGCCAGCGCCAGGGAAAGGCAGTTTCCCTATAGATAGAAAAATCCTGAAACTTATGATCAGGAGATTCCTGATGAGATCTCAGGAGTTGGGCGAGTGGGCTCACACATGCACACTAAGAAGCAAAATGGTGGAATTTAACTGGTATGTGACCTTCTGGGGGCATTCCACCAAAAAAGGGAAGAACGCCTCAGGTGAGCATGCTTACAACTTCAATAAATACACTGCACACGCTCCCCTCCCCAGCACTAGCAGGCTATTGTGCATTTGGACAGCCCACCCCAAGGGAATAATCAGGGTAGAAAGGTTGCAAGACCCCAGAAGTATGCCAATATATAAAAACCCAAGTCAAAAGGTCAAACCTTGCACTTGTTCTTCAAGTCATCCGCTTGGGCCTCTTCTCAGTGTACTTTCCTTCCTTTCATTCTTGCTCTAAAGCTTTTTAATAAATTTTCACTCCTGCTTTAAAACTTGCCTCAGTCTCTTCTTCTGCCTTATGCCCTTCAGTCGACATCTTCTGAGGAGATAAGAATCGAAGTTGCTGCAATTCGCTGCCAGTAGCTGTAGTAACTTCCACTGCTTACAGTGGAAAACAGGACAGGAGAAGTTCAGAAAGACCTTACTTCTGAGGCCTTTCCAATTTTCTTCAGTTCAAAGTACTCAGCATTCCAAAGTACCATACTTTGGGGTATCGTGTAATGAGCCCCAACCCTGAATTTGCACAGAGACACTCTACTATAGCAGAATAAGAGTCTTGGCCCAGAATTAAAATCTGCAGAAGAGGGTATGAGTTGCTGAAAATTGAACCAGAGCCACTGTTAGGGCCTCAGTCCTGAGTTCTCTTCAAATTACATTTGTGGACACTCTCGCTCATGGAAAGCTCCACACAAAATTCATAAAAGCGTGGCCAGATTCTTGTGTCACAGTGCACAAGAACACTTCACAAGAGCTGTATTCCAGCAATCGCAAAGTAGTTAAGTACTAAATTGACCTAAATTCTGAATTAACGTAAGACAGTTGACAATGATGGGGGTGTTACCAGACCCCACCACTTACCCAAAGTTAGCCTTTGGGTCAGGAGTTTCCTTGCTAGAGTCCCTTTCATGGTCACCAGAAAAATGTTACAGGAAAGGGGTCCTGATCCAGACCCCAAGAGAGGGTTCTTGAATCTCACACAAGAAAGAATTCAGGGCAAGTCCATAAAGTAAAGTGAAAGCAAGTTTATTAGGAAAGTAAAGGAATGAAAGAATGGTTACTCCATAGGCAGGGCAGCCCTGAGGGCTGCTGGTTGCCCATTTTTGTGGTTATTTCTTGATTATATGCTAAACAAGGGATGGATTAATCATGCCTCCCCTTTTAAGACCATATAGGATAACTTCCTGACGTTGCCATGGCATTTGTAAACTGTGATGGCACTGGTGGGAGTGTAGCAGTGAGGATGACCAGAAGCCACTCTCATTGCCATGTTGGTTTTGGTGGGCTTTGGTTAGCTTCATTATGACAAAGCAGCCCTGAGGGCTGCTGGTTGCCCATTTTTGTGGTTATTTCTTGATTATATGCTAAACAAGGGATGGATTAATCATGCCTCCCCTTTTAAGACCATATAGGATAACTTCCTGACGTTGCCATGGCATTTGTAAACTGTGATGGCACTGGTGGGAGTATAGCAGTGAGGATGACCAGAGGTCACTCTCCTGGCCATCTTGGTTTTGGTGGGTTTTAGCTGCCTTCTTTACTGCAAACTGTTTTATCAGCAAGGTCTTTATGACCTGTATTTTGTGCCAACCTCCTATCTCATCCTCTGACTTAGAATGCCCTAACCATCTGGGAATGCAGCCCAGTAGGGCTCAGCCTCATTTTGCCCAGCTCCTATTCAAGATGGAGTTGCTGTGGTTCACATGCCTTTAACAGGGGCAGGAGGAGTTAAGATTTCTTGAAAGGGCTGGGTCAACTTGGCTTTCAGAGGATTCTCATTTCAACCCCCTTTTCTTCCCAATTTTGTCTCATTCATATGTTCCCTGCCTTTCCTCCTTTTCTCCTTTTTTGTTCCCCTTCATGTTCTTTTTTTTTTTTTCTCCCCCCATCACTTGAATGTCTCACCACCTGGCTCAGTCCCTCCTTCTCTCCCTGGTTTGACTATGACTAACCAAGAGTTGATGGAGACCAGACAGGACTTCTGGCTATGAGTGTTGAACAGTACTAAGGTGTGTTAGAAAGGGAAATCATGTTTCACAGTTTTTGAGTTTCAGTGGAAAAAAGGCAGAGGAAACAGGAAGACAAAGGTTGAAAAGCTCAAAAAAGTCACACACACACACACACACAGTTTACATTCCAGTCCAAATAGAGTGAAGGCTAAACAATATCTTTAAAAGGCTACGTGATGAAAATTAGTGCAAAAAAAAAAGATGTGTGTTAAATGAAGTTTGGCCTAAAGCTGTCTCTGTACATAGTTTAAGTTTGGCCTAAAGGTTTCTTCATATGTAGAGAAATGCAAGGTTAACTTGATGTGAAAACGGTCACCTACTCTTGTAAGAAATAGCCAAGTTTCAGCCAATTACAGGCAACCAACTGTTCAAACCAGGTTCAAATAAGGCAAACATCAAACTATAACCAGTCCAGCTATTTCTGTACCTCACTTCCATTTTCTGGACATCATTTTCCTTGTTATCCTACCTAGATTCTATTCTGGTGCTGGGGGCTGTCTGATTCGAGAATCATTTCTTGCTCAATTAAACTGTAAAATTTAACTTGTCTATAGTTTTTCTTTTAACCTGTGAAGTATTTTATCTAATAAACTAGAGATTAAACACAGCTTGCCATCTACCATACTGGAGTAAGTGTCCTATCCAGGAGATAAGTATGTGGAGGAACCAGTAACACTTCATTTCTGAATTATTTTTAAAAAACAATCATATATGTGTTGTATGTACATGTGTGTATTGTTAAAAGATAAACCTAGGCACATTAAAACTTTAAAGAGTTTATTTGAGCAGATAGTGATTCATGAATCAGGTAGTGCCAAACCACATGTGGGTCTGGGCTCCACTGAGGCAGTGGGAGGGGAAATGTTTTATAAAGTATTTGTGGAAGCAAGACAAAGAAAGTATTTGATTGGTTAAAGTAGAGCAGTAGCCATAAAGTTCACAGTTAGAGGTGAGTTGGCAGTGATACAGAATGGCTGGGCTCTCAGTTAAACCCCACCATTTTTTTTTTTTTTTTTTTTTGAGACGGACTGGAGTGCAGTGGCCCGATCTCAGCTCACTGCAAGCTCCGCCTCCCGGGTTTAGGCCATTCTCCTGCCTCAGCCTCCGGAGTAGCTGGGACTACAGGCGCCCACCACCTCGCAGCTAGTTTTTGTATTTTTAGTAGAGACGGGGTTTCACCGTGTTAGCCAGGATGGTCTCGATCTCCTGACCTCGTGATCCGCCCGTCTCGGCCTCCCAAAGTGCTGGGATTACAGGCTTGAGCCACCGCGCCCGGCCTAAACTCCACCATTAAGCCTGGAACTAACTACAGCCCTAAGTGAAAACAGCTGACCCATTTTTCTACCTGAATGTTACCTTTTTGGCCTGCCACACCCCTATCCTGTGCTCATAAAAAGACTTTAACTGGCAGAGCAATACAAGCGACTGAGCGTCAGGGACACAAGCAGCTGAGCATTGAGGATACAAGAGGCTGAGCATCAGGGATACAAATGGCTGAGCAGTGAGCAGAGAAGCAACTGAGCATCTGAGACTACGGATAGATGCGGCTAATTTCAGACAGTGCAGCTTCAGGCAAAGATCTCCTTCTTCTCGCACCACCCCCTTTCCAAGTCCCCATTCTGCTGACAGCCACTTCCACTTCCATCACCCAATAAAATCCTCTGCATACACTACCCTTCAACTCATTCATGTGACCTAATTCTTCCTGGACACTTGACAAGAACCCAAGTGCCAAGAGGACAAGGGCTGGGACACTCTTACAGGGCCCTGCACAGAGCCTGCTCCCGCCAGAGAGGAGCAACCGGCCAGTTCCAGTATTAGTTCACTCTGGTTCCCACACTCTTCTTTCTCACATGCTCCCTCACATGAGGAGTGGCCAGTGGCAGGCTGAATGAAATGAGCTACTCCAGTTCCCTCCCACGAAGAAGGTCAAGGTCAAGGAAAAAAATTCCATCTCAACAGTTTCTGACTGGTTATGCTTAAGCTTTGTTTTCCCGCAACATGGCTGTTCACGCTGAGTTAGGTTTCAGTTTGGCGATATAGAAACCCAAGACAGTGGAGCCATCTCAGCCTAATGGCCTCCCAATTATTTATTTTAACAGGGCATCATTGTATGTATATTTGTGCATGAATATATATGTGTACATAAATGTATACATATACAGATACATATTTGGAAGGTTAGTGATTAAATAAATCACAGGGAAAATAGAGGGCATACTAGGGTAACAAAAAGGAAAAAAAAAAATCACCAGACTGTTTAAAAGGAAAAAATAAAGAGAACAAAAATGAAGTAACATAAGTTTGTCCATGGAAATCTTGGGATGCAGAAATTACTTAAGAACTTAAAAACTAATTACAAGGGGAAAGCATGTTGAGAAAAAGAAAAGGGAGAAACAAAAGATACAAAGGAAAAGGTTACTCTTAATCAATTCAGTGTTTAAATAAATTGTTGAGGCAGCAGTTCTCAAACTTGGTCTCGACTTTTTTTTCAGGTTTATTATATAGGTAAATTGCATGTCATGGGGGTTTGGTGTGCAGATTATTTCATCACCCAAGTAATAAGCATAGTACCCAAGAGGTAATTTTTTGATCCTCATGCCCCTCCCACCCTCCACCCTCAAGCAGGCCGCAGTATCTGTTGTTCCCTTCTTTGTGTCCATGTATATTCAGTGTTTAGCTCCCACTTATAAGTGAGAATATGCAGTATTTGGTTTTCTGTTCCTGTGTTAGTTCATTTAGGATAATGGCCTCCAGCTCCATCCACGTTATTACAAAAGATATGATCTTGGTCTTTTTATGGCTGCATTAGTATTCCATGGTGCATATGTACCATATTTTTTTAACCCAGTCCACCTGTGATGGACATCTGGGTTGATTCCATGTCTTTGCTATTGTGAATAGTGCAAGCATGTGTCTTTATGATGGAACAATTTAGATTCCTTTGGGTATATATCCTATAATGGGATTACTGGATAGAATTGTAATTCTGTTTAAAGTCCTTTGAGAAATCACTACACTGCTTTCCACAGTGGCTGAACTAATTTGCATTCCCACCAGCAGTATATAAGTGTTCCTTTTTCTCTGCAACCTTACGAACATCTGTTATTTTTTAACTTTTTAATAATAGCCTTTATGGGTGGTATGAGATGGTATCTCCTTGTAGTTTGATTTACATTTCATTAATGATTAGTGATGTTGGACATTTTATTCGTATGCTTGTTGGCTGTGTGTATGTTTCTTTTGCAAAGTGTCTGTTCATGTTTTTTGCCCACTTTTTAATAAGGTTGTTTGATTTTGGGTTTAAGTTCCTTTAGATTCTGGATATTAGAGCTTTGTCAGCTGCATAGTTTGCAGATATTTTCTTCCATGCTGTAGGTTGTCTGTTTGGTTTGTTGATAGTTTCTTAGCTTCTTTCTCTCTCTCTCTCTCTTTTT